>NW_017731443.1:2644012-2661639 GCF_001890085.2 Hipposideros armiger
CCAGCTCCAGGTTGAGCTGTTGTTCAGCATCTTAGCTGTGGAGGGCAGTGTCACTGGCCCTCATATGTGGGATCTGAACTGGGGCCCTCTGGCGTCCTAAGCCAGTTCTTAACCATCGCGTCACTCGGCCGGCCCCACAAGAGCGTTTTAAGCAGACCAAGGAGTTGATCTGAACTGTGTTTGATTGGTCTGGTGTGCATCAAATGTGCGAGAAGGGAATTGGGATGTTTGGGATGAGTTACCTGAAGCTTGAGGTTTCCCTGAGTCATCCAAGGAGAGTGGGCAGTTGTCTAAAGTATCTGGATCTCCAGGGAAGGGTGTAACTTTGTGACAGGGCTGCAGATATTGGGGCACAGAGTGGAGTAAGTGAAGGGGAGGAGCTTGGTATTCTGGAAAGAGTCAGGCCAGGGTTCACCATGTGACTCCAAGCATGTCACTTTACTTCTCTGGGCTTTAGTTTCCTCACGTCTAAAATAGGTGGTCAGCTTTAATAATCCCATAGTTTTAACAGCCTGGACTGTTGCTGGCACAGGGAGGGTCTCTGCACGAATTAGGAAAAGGTGACCCTTTGAGACAGACAAGTAACTAAAAGGTGTCCCTGTGCTATAGGGCCTACCTAAAATTAAGGCCCAGTCTTATGTTCTCCTTGACATCTGGTGAAGCCAGGATGGTCTCGAATGGCCTGACTTCGAATTTTCCTCCCCATTCTGTTCCTGTGGATGAGGTCCCTTAGCCAAACCACACTTCTTATCAATCCCTAAGTTCTTATTATCCCTAAAAAGTGTGTTTCAGTTTCCTGCCAACCTGTGGAATTATTCAAATAAGCCCATCACATCTTCCCATGGTAACCAGAAGGCACCCCATCCCCTTGATCCTACAAAACCTCCTCCCACAGCCCTTGGTGGTACACTGTCCCTACATGACCCTGCATGGTAATCGGTGTTGTCCTGCCCCAGCTGTGAGTACATGTGACTGATAAAGTGTAGCCCATCTCATCTGTACAGTGTCAAGTATTGTGCGTTAGGCTATCTTGGTAACCACAGGGCAGGAAACCCTCCACCACCAGTGGGGTAAATAGGAAGCGATTAAAATAACCCTTTTCTTGGAGTGAGCACAAACCCTGTTTAGGGTAAGTGTTGCCTGGATTTCAGCCCCCACATGCCTCCTTAGCTGGGGCCTTGGGGCAGGGCACGACTTGGACACCCGTATGTGGCCGTTCTGTTAGCAGTTCTATTTGTTGGACTCTGGTCTGTGCTAAGACCCATCAGCCCTGTCACCCACCCTGGAAGGTAGTTTCCATGATCATTCTGATTTTGCAGATGAGGACTCTGCAAGTGGTGGGGAAGGGATTGGAACCCAGGTCTGTCTGGACCCTGCCCTTGTGTGTCCTGTGATCTATTCTGGAAGTTTGGAGGTGAGAAAGCTGTCAGAGCCAAGTTCTGTGAAATGGGGGTTGGGGGGCTGAGTGAAGATAAGAAGATGTGAGACTGGCAGGGAAGGGAGGGGACCCATCTTGTTAATGAAGTGGACCTGAGGGCAGCCTAGTGAGCTCCTGTAGGGCTGAGGTGGGCGGAGAGTCTGACCAGGGTAGGGAGAGCAGCAGATGGCTGCCTGGCCCCTGCCATGCCAAAACCTCAAGGCTTCCACCCTCTGGAGATGAGGCAATTCCCTCCATAGGGATCTTTGGCCAGTGGGGCTTCACACAAGCAGAACTTCTAGAACCGAGTGGTCTCTGTAATGACCGCCTCTCGCCGGTTGCCCGTGGCTGCTCCTGGTCTCCTAGAATAATCGACAGAGAAAGCAGTGATGTGTGGAGAAATGACTCCACGTTTGGAGCTTGGAGAGCAGAATTGGGGGTCAAGTCTTACGGGAATGTGAACTCTATGAGATTAGGGTTTCATTGACCGCTGTGTACCCAAAGCATAGGACAGTGCCTGAAACATAGTAGGTACACGACAAAAATGAATTAAGTGATAGAGTAAATTAAATCCCAGCCAGCAGCCCTGCTTCTCAGCTGTGTGTCCTTAGGCAAATTACATAACTTCTGCGTCTCCATTGCCTTGACAGTGAAATTGGACATGACAGACACCTTGTGGGGTTATTGTTTGGATGAAATAAGATGCTACAATAAAACAACAAGGGCTCACTGAGCACCAGCTGTTATTATTACTATTATCATGACTTTGGTTTCTGCTCAGCTTGAGGGCTCCCCATAAGCAGACACAGCAGCTGTACTTACAGAGCATGTGCAGTGGGCCAGGCACTGTCCTTGGTGCTTTAATATAATCACTCACTTAAACCCAAGACAACTCTTTGAGCTCCGCTGTTTATTTTTTTAACACCCATTTGACAAATGAGGAAGCAGAAACAGAGAGGTGATCCTGGTTATATTATGAAATAAAGTTGAGGAATATGGTCTCATTTCTATTGTCTCAAAGAACGTGAGAGCGGGATTTGTTCCTGGAGGTCCGAAAGAACTCACCTGTGGATGTGTCTGGGCCTGGAATTCTCTGTGGGAAGATTTAACTAGGACGGTTGAGGCTATCTCTCTCATGTCAGTTTAGGTAGGAGGGAGAAGTAACATGCCCAAGTAGGTAGGAATTCAGTCCCAGGCGCTATGGCTGCAGAGCTGGGCTCATAACCATTACATTTTCCTGCCTAAGGTACAGTCACTATCTATCTGTGAGACCTCGAATAAGTTACTTCATCTCTCTGAGGCTTCCGTAAATGCGGATAGCAATAGTCGCCCCCTGGCAGGGTTGTTGTCAAGACTAAATGGTTTCAGAAACACAAACCTTGCCACCCTCCGTGCCGCTGCCCTGAGCATGGTGTCAGGAACACTGAGAACTCAGCACACTCTAGCTGCTACAGCCATCACGATGACAAAGCCCAGCCCAGTTCCTGCCCACTCTGCCCAGGATATCAACATGAGCCTTGGGCTCTCCTGTCCTAGGGCTGCGGGTAGACCTGCCACCACACCTGCAGCCCTGCCCAGCTACATCCTGGCATGAGAAGAAGCCCATTCCCACTCCCAGGAGCCCAGGGGTCACTCACTGCTTCTCCAGGTCCTGGATGGTGTCAGGGAGTGGAAGTCCTCGGGTCTCTGGGAGGAATAGCAGGAGAATGAGGCTGGAAGCGATGGGGGTAACACCGTAGGCGAGGGGGGTCAGCAAGGGCACGGCCTGGCGGGTCATTCTGATCAGAGGGCTCATCACAGCCCCTAGCTGACCTACTGAGTGCAGGAAACCATCTGCCGTCATCCTGTGGGTGGAGGGGATGGCCCAAACCCTTGTCACAGTTGGCACTTGGGAGGAGGGGATTATATTGGGGTGGGGGATATTTGACTGAGTCAGGAGATGCCAGGGGAGGAAAAGATGGGCTAAAGGAGTTGCACTCCTCAAGGTCTCCCCTAATGCCTCCTCCATGGAGCCCACCTAGATCTCCCCATCCAGAGGGGGCCTCTGCTCCCTGGGAGCATCCAGTGTCTTTCCTGGGAGCGCTCTAGGACCCACCCCATTCTCCTTGATCTTAGGTAATGGGGGCTTGTCTCAGGGCTCCTGCTAGGCCACTGAGTTTCCAGCTTGAGCTTTCTATGTAGTAGCAACAAAATCAATAAATGCACATAAAAAAACCCAACAACCAATGAAAGGATAGACAAATGAGTGAGGGAGTGCCACGAGTGAGGGAGTGCCACGAGTGAGGGAAAGAGCCCTGGGCTAGGACTCAGGGGAACTGGGATCCAGTCCTGCTCTTCTATTAAAGAAGTCCTTTGATAATGAGTCCTTGAGCCTCAGTTTACCTAACTGCCCAATGTGAGGGTAGTCTAACTTGAGACCACTGGTTTTCCATCTGTGTCCCATGGAGCCCTTAGGCTCTGAGGAGGTAACTGGGAGGGGCAGTGGGAAGCAAGTGGGGGTCCCCACTACCCCAGGGGAGCTGTTGGTTTCCTTACCAGGGTTCCTATGAGATTCCACCTGAACAGAGGGTTCTGTGGCTGAAAGGTTTCCAATCACAGGCCTAGAGGCCCGCTGGGGCCCTCCTGTTCCCCTTCCTTCTGGTAGGACTCGGGGTGGGGCTGTTCTGGGAGTCCCCGGCTGAGGAGGGCCTTTGGGAGAAGGAAGCTGACCATGGGCTCAGTTTCACCCCTGGATGCCCAGCCCTCCTTGCCCTCCCGGGGGTGCCCCTTCTCACCCATCCCCGGGTCTGACAGCCCAGCCTACCGCAGTGAAGTTGGGAAAAGTTCAGGTTTGTAGACAGCAAAGCAGGTAAAGCTTACACCAAAACATCCCTTTCCCAGTACAGCGAAGCCCACACGCAGGGTCTGGAAGTCTGGGCAGAGGAAAGGGCAAGATAGGGCCCGCCCGAGACGGGCCCCAGCCAGCCTGGAGTGGAGCGGCTTGGTTCTCCCACAAGGCTTCCTTGGGCTGAAAGCGGGTCCCCAGCAGTGCCAGGCCTCCCAGGGCCAGGTGGGGATCTGGGGCAGGATGACATCATGGCAGGTGGCTGGGGGGTGGGGTACAAGGCAAGAACCCAGCCAGGTCTGGGGCAGGTGAGCACGGGGGCAGCTACGGGTTACACTGGAAGCCTGCCTCCTATGGCGTGGCTGTGCGGGCTCCCTGGGTCTTGAGGGCACTCCCTTTCCCATGAAGGAGAGAGAGCGTCGTGCTGGGCCTAGGCCTGCAGCAGTATCGCCGGGGTGCCCAGGCACCCGGAGGCCTTCTCACTGCCCCTCAGCCTGCCTGTGGGGACCCATGGCATTCATGGAAAGTCATGGGTGGATGGCAAGATCCCTCACCAGGGAGCCGAGGTCCAGGTCACACTCCAGCTATCCCTGCCTTGCCCCCGGTCTCCCACCTTGAACAGTAAAAGGGACATAGAGAGGCTTTCCAAGCCATCGCAGCCTCGTTTGGAAAGAACAGAGTAAGACACGGGCCCTCGGCCGCCGCCCTGGCTCTCTGCACACAAAAGCCTTTTGCTTCTGAGAGGAAAACACCACTCACATTGGGCTTGGTGCCTTTCCCGCCTCACTCCAGCAGCCTAAGCCTGTCTCAACCTTCCTGGCCCTTTTCCCACTGCAGGCTCCAGCCTCTGGCCCTCAAGCCCTGGTCCAGGTCCTGGCCCTGTCACTTGCTAGCTGAGAGATCTTGGGCACATGACTTCGTCACTCTGAACCTCAATTTCCTCAGGAAAATGGGGAGGGGCTATTTGGGAGATTGGGTTCCTGAGATGATGTGGCAAGGCTGTGACAGGAATAGACCTGGGACAATGGTCCCCCCCCCCTGTCCCTCGGGCTAGGGGAGAGGGAGGAGACCAGAGTGGTGAGTGAAGTGGGGTGGGCAGGTGAAGCAAGGACTCCAAGCTGCCAGCAGCTCGGCCACCCTCTCCCGCTACCCTGGCCTCACCTTGTGGGACCAGTATGTTGGCTAGAAAGGAGAGGCCAGTCAAGGTCTGGAAACTGGCCAGGACCACACGGCGGCCAAAGAACCGCAGCAAGAAGGTGTTGGCGGCCCGGCCCAGGAAATCCACTGCTCCGAAGAGGACCTGGAGGAGGAAGATGTCACTCCCCAGGTTCTGCAGGTCGAGGACCAATCCGTAGTAAGAAAACATGATGGAGAAACTGCAGAGCAAAGCCAGAAGTCGGGTGCCTGCCCCACAGGGAGAGGGCACCCCTGCAGTCTTTCACCAAGGCTGTCCCCAGAGGACACAGCCAATCTTGAGCTTGTCACCGCCAGAGCCAGAGAAGCCTGTCAAATGCAGGTCAGGCCGTCCCAGAAAAGGGCAGGGAGGACGGTGGCCTCATCCATTCCAGGTCTGGGCGGTGGATAGAGGCCACACTCAGGCGGAAGGCTTGGCCCGCCCAAGGGTGGACAGGGGCTCTGTGTGTTAAGCTGAACTGCCCCCTGGGTCTCTGGCTTTGTTTCTGGAACCAAGACCTGGCCCCTGCTCTACTAGCCGTGAACCTGGGCAGGCCTTGGCCCCTCTCTGGGTGCCTGTTCATCTTGAAAAATGGGCTTCATGATAGAATGGCGTCTCTGTTCTGGGCTGGGCTGGGCTGTCCCTCCTTCAGAATGGGAAGTCTTATTCCTCCAGCCCCCGGGGATGCTGCCCGTAAGCTGGGGAGAGCACCCCGTGACAGGTTGACCTGGCCACAGGGGCCACTCAGAAGCTCCACCCCAGCTCTCAGGTCCCCAGGGGTGGGCTGGGGCCTTGCCGTGAGTGCATCACAGGACTTCTCCCCTGCCCCCTCCTGCTCCCTCCCCACCCCAAGAGCCCTCTCCAAGGAACTTCCTGCCCACTGACGTCCATCTCAGTCTGCTTCCTGGGAAACCCTGCCACAGGCTCCTGAGTAGATACTCTTACAGTAGCTGAATTTCCACAGTTTGGAGATTGAATTTGAATCCACAAGTGGCCACAACATGAACTTCTTTTTGACCACTTTTCAAATCCGAGCCCATTCCTGCTTCTCACCCCAGCCCTCCCTGCAGTGTCACCTGATGGCTGTGCCCAATAGCATCGGTCATTACCCAGCCAACAACTGCAGGGTCAAGCTGCAATTCTGGCAGAAGCCGCAGCTTCCTGAAGTTTGTAAAAGTGATGTGGGCGCTCCAAGCGGCTGACATGCGAGGGTCTAGAGCCCCAGCTGGTAACAACTGGATTAACAGCCGAAGACAAGAAAACCCATGAGGTTAGCTACTTCACAGCCTGTGATTTGAATAACAAAGGATGCTGAGCAGCCCCTGGGAGAACCGAGGAAGGCTTGAAGGAGGTTAAAAAAATGGCCCTGGACATTCCTGGCAGGAGGCACTCCTTCTAATTTGTCAGAAAGAAACTTAGGCTAAAAAAAAAAAAAGCATTTGATCCATTCTCTGTTTAAGATGTAGCAAATGTTTGCCATTATAACCCATATGTGGTTAAATACAGCATCAAATAAACATTTTCCTAATCTTCAGTTTTATTTCAAGATAAATCCCAATCAAACCTGACCCTCGCTTTTCAGTATGTTCTTTTGGAAGTCACTTAACTGCATTTGTTTTATTAAGGGGTCTTTTCTTGGTACCAGGGGCTTTTGGGTGTCAAACAGGGCCTCCTGGGGTGGGGCAAGGATTACATGCGGAGCCTGTTAGGAGATGTGTGGGTGAGGAGACAGCTTAACCTGGATTCAAATGCCTGCTCGTCATCTTGGGCAAGTGACCTGCCCCTCTGGGCTTCACGTTCCCCATCTGTAAGTGGGGATGTAAATGAACTTATCGCACGGGGTTGCTCAGAGGGGTAAGGAGGTGGCCCCACGCACTCAGCCCTCTGGGAGTGTGGCTGTTGGGGTGAGTCCAGTGCTGCCACACAGTGGTCCTCTCCAGCCACAGTGGGCCTTTAGCTCTAGGGCCCGGGGCTCTGCCTCTGCCCTGCGCTGCAGCCTGACCCTGGCCTTGCCCTACCCTCCAGCCAGCCTCCAGGCCACATCTGCACAGACTCCCTCTCCCCGGCCTGCCAGGACTCCTGCCTCCTGGAGTTGCTGCCTGTCCAAGCCAGAAATGCACCCCAGGAGGCCTGCAGGGGCTTCCCCTCTACACACACACCACTCCCCTTCCCTCTGCAGCTCTGTGTCCAGGAGGGGTGATCGGGATGGCATACCTTGTTACGCACAGACAGCAGCTTCTCCAGCGGAGGGTAGGCACGCGAAACAGTTCCAGCACCGACTTGTGGGCCCTTGCAGAGGCCACCTCTTCCTCCATGCTGGACATCAGCACCTCCGGGAAGAACACAGCGAGAGTTGGAGCAATGGTCTTTCCCCGCCCCCATGCTAGAGAATGGTGTCCAGAATGATAGGGGAGCCTGGCCTTGGACTCTAGAGACTGGAGAGCCTTAGGTGGGAGAGTGGGATGGGGACAGAAAGGGTTCTCTCTGCCCCTTGGCTGAGCTTCTGCAGACCTGGCCCTCCTACTTGGAACCAAGGAGCGGGTCTTGTGTTCCAGCACCAGCCCACTGGAGCTGCAAGCTACAGGACCCTCTTGGCAGTTACTACACAAAGCCCCACGAACCCTCCTCATGCCTTCAGGCTGGCATCAGGGCATGCCCGCTCCAGCCACACCATGCCCCAAGTGCCCATTCGGCCTCCTCTGGTACCTCTGGGGCCTGCCTGCCCTATGCTTAGTTTAGTCCTGCTCAGCTGTAGCTTGCCTCCTCCTGGAAGCCTTCCCTGATCCTCCTGCCCAGGGAGCTCTGCATCCTCTAGGCTCTGGCGGCACATCTACTTCCTTGAAATAGCTACCTTCAAATAAGAACATCCTATTTCCCTAAATCCATTGAGAAGCCCCGTGAGTTGAGTGAGTGTGCAATATATGTGGATTAAGGAGAATAACAGAGGTGGTGATGTGGGTGTGCTGTTGATGACGGTTGCATTGTTGTTATTGGTGTGGTGATCGTAATGATGGTGGTGAAGGCGATGGTGTTGACATTAGTGATATTATTGGTGGTAGTGATGGTAGTGGTGTTTGTGTAGAAATCATGACAGTGGTGGTGACGGTGGGTACAGTGCAAATGGTAATGGTGGCGATGATGGTGATGGTGATGATGATAATGATGGTGGTGATAGTGGTAATGATACGGTAATGATGGTGATGATATGATGGTGATGACGGTGGCTGTATTTGGTAGAGATGGCGATGGTATTGGTGGTGTTGATGGAGATGGTGGTGGAGTGGGTAGTGGTGAAGTTGGTGATAATACTGATAATGCATCAGTGGCTGCCCTTCCCCAGTCATGTCTCACACGCTGGGTCACCAGCAGCTGCGTCTCACCTCCATGGTCAGCGTCTTTTTGACTTCCTTGTGGCCATTTATCCTGGCCACCTTTCTGAGTTCCCGAAGTGCTCGGTCTGCTTTTCCTGTAATAATTAACCATCGTGCAGACTCTGGCAGCCACCTGTTAAAGAAGCAAGTGCTTGGCTGGGTCTTCGCTTTTTTGTGCATTCTGCGCACTCGCCCCTCCCCCGCAACTCCCCCCACCAGTCAGGTGGGGAGGGGGTGGTGGGCAGCAGACCCTCCAGCTGCAGTGGGAGTGAGGAGAAGGCAGCCACTTCCCCCTCTGTACTGCTAATGCCAGGCTGGGAGACATAATCTATGTTGGTTTGGGATGAGTCCCTACGCCTGGCCACCCTCTTCCTCCCTGTGCCACCCCACCTGGCTTCCCGGCTGCCAGGGTCCTGCCCACCTGAACACGTACAGCCAACACACAAGCTTTCTGGGCATGGGGGTGATTCTGGGGCTATTTCTATGGCAAAAAGCTCACATCATGTTGAATAAAAGACACACACACACACACACACACACACACACACACACACACACACAACATCCCCAGCCAGAACCAAATGGTTTTATGAATTCTTCTGCTTCTTCCTGGCCTCCAAGCAGATAGGCATGATGAAAGAGACAGAACTTTCCCAGTTCGCATGATCTCAGCCCTGTTTGCAGAGAAGCTAAGAAAAACTTCTAGAGGCAATTAGACGGGCAGTGGTTAAAAGGGTCAGCCTGTCGGGGTTCAAATCCTGCCTCTGGCACTCACCAGCTGTGTGGCCTTGGGCAAGTCAACTGAACCTCTCGAGGCCTCAGTCCCTCATCTGAAAATGGTGGTAATAATATCATCTTTCTCATTAGAAGACGAGTTAATACACATCTAGTGTTACCAACAGCATCCTGGACACACCCAATCAGCATGACCAGGGTGGCCTAATTAGTGTAATTATGGGCTACCTTCCTCCTTGCTTACCGACCCTGTTTATACAATAAAACCCACGTGGTCAATAGCTTTTGGTCTGCTTTGTTTGCTGATGTGTCCCCAGTGCCTAAAACCATGTCTGGCATGGGGCACAAGTGCAGTAAATGTTTGATAAGGAATGAGTGAGCCTTCTGATTTTTTATAGCCCACAGTAGACTTACCTGGACCTAGGTGAGCTCAACTCTGACTCATGGCACAAGAGAACTTGTGGGGACATGACTTTGGTTCCCAATATCTCTTCCTCCAGTCCCTACCCAAGCAGGTATTTCCGGACCTCAGGGATTTTTGCAGCACCAAAAATAATAGTGATGACAATGTCTTTCCAAATCCGAAGCTGGTCCTCACTGACTCGGATGCCCACAGGCCCGACGAGTGATGTGAGAGTAATGCCGATGAGTGTGAGGGAGCTGGTGCCCATGTGAGGGAAGGACGGTGTCCTTGGCTGCAAGCCCAGAGGCCAGTGGGCTGGATGGGAACCTCAGACCTCTGGCCGAGATGCCCACCCTGGAACTCTGAATCCCAGGAATGTCTCTCTCCAGCAAGGATTCTGTTCATATCACTCCTGTCCATGGCTTTCAGCATCGTGGGACCCATGGCCAGCCAGGGTAGTGGGAGTGAGGGGTACCCTCCCACCCTGAGTCCCTTTTCTGTTCAGTCACATTCTCCCCAAGGGAAAAGGCCCAACACTGTACTGACCAGGATATCAGGAAGATGGCAAACAAAGGTATTGACACGGCCAGCTGGAGGACTCGCCAGTCCCGCAGGGTGAAGGCCAGACCACCCAGGGCCATCTGGCCCAAGCTGTAGGTGCATCCCAGTATCATCATGGTGAAATCCCTCCTGCGGATTGTGGTCCACTCCACCACTGAAAGGCAATGCAGGTATGGCCTTAGCTTCCCCCCTTCCCGCCGCCCCATGGAAGGAGGTAGGCTGAGAGAGCGAGTGACTCACAGAGTGTCGTAGTGGTCAGGACGATGCCGGCCAATCCAAAAGCGCTCAAAACACGGAGGCCATAATAGATCAGGAAATTGGGGGCAAAGATGGTGCTGGTGCTGGCCACAGCCACCTGCAGGCAGCGCCAGCACAGCATTGGCTTCCGCCCAAACCTGTTTGGGGAAACAAGCACAGTGGTGACTTGGGCATAGAGGCAACTGCTTGCCACTGGAAGGTGCGATAAAGCAGGGGTGCCTGCTGGAGCCCCGGACTGTGCTCACATCTCAGTGCAGGCAGCACCTCCTTCTAAGAACTCTTAGGGGCACGTGCAGAGTGCATTTGTCATTAAAAATGGCAGACATCCTGCTCTCAGCAGGCAGGTGTAGCCTCCTGGTCAAGAACGGGCTTTGGCATCAGACGCCTGAGTTTGCATCCTGCTCTGCCCTTCCTGGGCAACCTTGAGCACATGACTCAATGTCTCTGATCCGCAGTTTTCCCATCTCTAAAATGGAGGTATTCAGGGTGACATGCCTCATAGGATTGTGAAAATCAAGACACTGAGCGAGGGGACAATGTAGCAAGGAGGCTGAGCACACTTGTGCAAGCCAGCCAGCTCCTCCCCCGGCTGTGCATGGTGACAGGATCACCCAGGAGACAACACATGGGGTTGGGGGGGGGTGCCCTCAGCCCGGTACCTGCATATTCACTATGCCAACCCTTGCACTGGGCCAACTTAGCCCAAACTTCGGTCTGCATTTAGCTAAGTACATGTTGGTCTGAGATGTGGGCAAACCTTGGCCCTGCCTGTCTGAGCAGCACCCAGGCACAAGGATGCTGGGCCCAGACCCCGGGGGAGGTCTGGAGGCCAACGCCTGGCCCTGACCCCGGGCTCACTGGGCCACCCACAGACCTGTCACAATTTGGCTCCCTGTTTGGATAGCCCATGAGGACTGCATGGCAGCCAATCCCTCTGAAAGTACAAACTGGACCACGTCCTTCCCTGCTGCTCCAGCTCCCCACCACGCTCAGGATGACCCAAGGCCCACAAATGACCACAGCATAAGAGCTGTGCCAGGCCCTGGCCCAAGCTCTGTATGCGATTAAATCACTCAAATATCACAACAACCCCATGTGTAGGCGCCAGGGTCCCCACGTATGGGAGGAAACTGAGGCACAGAGCAGCAACAAACCTGCCTTCTAGGGATCTAGGTCATGCGAGGCAGGGGTTGGGACCCCGCTTTGGGACCCCAGAGCCTGCCCTTCCTGGAGCAAGTCAGACAGTCGGGAAGCCATTCATCTGTTCACGATGTGACAACTGAGTGTGTACCACATGCAGATGCTGGGATAAGGCACCAGAGCACCTGCCTCCCTGGAGCTACATCTAGTAGGGACACATAGCAACTGAACAAGTGGGTGCTGTCAGAGGGAGGTGCTGTGATGAGGGATGGCCTAAGGGCCATGGGACCGTTAGGGCTCGAGGCTGGGGCAAGGGCTCCAGCTTGTGTGGCCTGGAAGGCCTCTCTGAGGAAGTGGCCTGGAGCTGAGGCCTGCATTCCAGCACAAAGCAGCTGTTGGGGGCAATTTCCAGGTGAGTTACAGCCACCTGTCACCTCAGGGGCAGGGCACCAGGGTAGCCCTGGCTACACTACTTCTTGGGCACACCACCTTAAGAGGGCCTCTAGGAGTGGGAGGAGGTGGGAAGGGGAGGAGGGGAAGGTGGGAGGAGAGAGAGGAGTATTTCTATTTCATAGCATGTCATGTACTTGGAATTTAAAAAAACAGAGGTCTGTTTTTCTCCCCAGAAGACTGTTAGCTCCCTGAGGGCAGGGGCTGTGCAGCTTCTGACACACAGTAGGTACTCAGTAAAGGCTGGTGCACTAGCTGAAGGACAGAGTGCAACAGTGTTTGGGGCTGTTTCTCACAGTACAGCTTAACCTGGAGTCTGGTTCTTGACCATCACTGCCCCCTGGGGACCTGGGACTCGTGTCCAGACCCCGGACCAAGAAAGGCCCCTCTCTTAGGGAACATGGACACTCATGTGACATTTCTGTACTTCTGTCCTCACAATGCTCATTCTGTCTTGAAGGAGCAGGGAGGGGAGGAGTACTCACCAGTAGGAGAGGAGGCCCCAGGTGAAGGACCCCAGCAGGGTCCCGGCCATGAAGAAGGCCTGGCCCATGGGCTTCAGACTCTGGCTATCACACACCAGGCCCCACTGGAAGAGAAAGAGGGTACAACAACCTGGCTTAGGGCACATGGACTTGCGGGGCCAGGGTGGCAGAGGGAGGCCCAGGCTGGGAGTTCCCAGTCCGGAACACACCCACAATGGGGTCCCCAGATCCCGAGGACCAGGAAACAGACGTGGAAGGGGTGTGCTGGTCGTCGGCCTCCACTCTCCACTCGCAGCCAGCAGCATGGCTTGAATGTGACAGGGTTCTGCATCTGACAGTGTGATGGCCACTCTGAGTGGACGGTGGTGGGCAGCAGTGGGCGGTGATTAAACCACAGGCTGGAATTCTAACTCTGCTGATGACTGGCTGGGTGAACTTGAGTGAGTTCCAGTACCTGGCTGAACCCGTTTTCTCCTCCATAAATAGAGCCGTACAGTTCCTTCTGTCACAGGCCATGAGGATGAACAGAGAGGGCCCAGCACGTGTCACCATGGTTTCTCATTGCCTCCCGCCCAGGACCAGGGGCCGGAACGTTCTCACCCCCACCCCCACCAGGTCAGTCCTTCACCAAAGCCTGACAGTGAAGCTCCCCATTTCTGCCTCTCTCTCCTACGGGGCATTCTCCACCCTGAAAAGTGAACCCTTGAAAATGCAAATCGGATCACATCACTTCCCTGCCCCCACAGTCTCTAATGACTTTGCTTTGCACTTAAAGAAAATCCAGCCCCTCACCCACTCCCCTGCTTTGTGGCCTCTGGTCCGCACGTTTGGGGGTTCAGTGCGCAGACACACTGGGCCTCGCCTCCTGCTCCTTCAACTCCCAGACGTGCTTCCACTCGAACCCTTGTCCCCACGGGGTTCTCTCCCACCTTCATGTGACTAATTCCTTCTCTCATAATCCTTCTCTCATCGCAAGTGTCCCCTCTTCAGAGAGGTCTTCCCCATCTGCCTGTCCCTTCTCCACTCACAGGACCTGCTTTTCTCCTTTGTGCTCACTTATGACACCCCACACAGGCCAGGAGAGTGATGGAGACCCAGGTTCTGACCCCTAATTGCCTATGTTGAATCATGTCCCAGTGCGCTTTAGCTGTGTGTCCTAGGACAAGTTACTTAACTTCTCTGTGCTCCTGTTTTGTCCTTTATTAAATGGGGACAATGATAAGAGCCACCCCCATGAGATTGTAGTGTGATTGTGACTGCTGGGAAGGCATTTGGAACATTGCCTGCCACTTAAAAGGCAAAAGGTGAAGGCTTGCTCTGCTGTCATTACTGGTTTAAATATTGACTGGTTGTGAATCTGCCAGCAGAACATAAGATCCTGGAAGTCTCCCTGTTAATCCTGTAACCCTAGCTCCAGACCAGAATCCAGGCCACCATGTTGGGGGAGTAGCATATCATTTCATAGTGGTGATGGAGGCAGCTTGACACCCCCCAGCCATGGGTAGACTGCTGTCACTGGGAGGCCAGGAAGGAGAATTGTGGGGTTGGCGGGGGAAAGCCTTTACCTCAGCCACGATGGTGGAGGTGAAGGTGCTGCGGTCGTAGACCCAGCCGTCCACACACGGCTCCGTGGCAGCCTCGCTCCAGTTGGTGGCCGTGGTGTTGGGGTCCAGGAGCTGCCACTGTGGATGGCGGAAGCGGCGACACTGGTGGGGCTCCTGGTTGGGACCCAGTGGGATGGACACGGCCAGGAGGGCCTCGGGGCCCAGGGCACCAGGGTCGCTGGCCTGGGCGGTGCTGTTGTCCAGGAGGGGCACCCAGCAGCGGTGGCTGGGCACGGCGGCCGAGAAGTTGTCCACAAGTATTTGGAAGGGTACGAAGATGGAGGAGAGGAGGAGAGTGAAGACCTGTAGGGTCTGGAAGAGGCCCACGCCCCCAGCTCGCTCCAAGAGCTCAGCGAACGCCATGGCCAGGACGGTCAGCGCCTAGGGCAAGTCTCTTTGGGAGTCGGCAACCCGGTGAGTGTCTGGCCTGCTGCAGGGAACCACTAGCAAACGCAGGACCCCGGGCCACCAGACCTGCCCTTGCTCACCTCTCTGGCCAGGTGGGTGTGGGCGGCTGTCCAGCAATCAGACGAGTCAGTCTTGAGATGACCCAGATGCTTCTAAGAAGCTCCTCTTTACCCTGCTTCCAGGACTGACGGGGTGGACGCCCTACCACTCTGGAGAGGGGACATCGGGGGATACAGCTCACTGTACCTAGGCTGTGTGGGGGTGTCTGAAGTGCCCTGGTTCTCCAGCACCAAGAGTGAGAGGTCAAGTAGCTTTAAAAAAATAATAATAAGATGCAATGCTGTGATGTTACTGGAGGAAATATGAAAGGGGCAGTTGCCTCTGTTAAAGTTTAACCTCAGTGTGGGCTCTTAGGTAAGAAAAGCAGGTTCAGTTATGAGAAAGTTCTCAGCAGCTCCCCACTGGCCAGCTCATTGCATCCTTAAATCTTAAACTTTCAGAACCCTCCACATGTGGCCCTTTAAATCAGGAAACTGTTGGCCTAACCTTCATCCATGCTGGATAATTTCAGTTTATCTTGCCAAAGCACAGAGATGAGGACTGGGCAGGGCCCTCCCTGCCAGGCTGGGGGGAGGCAGGGGTGGGGGCTGTGGAGAGGCAGAGCTGGCAGGAAGGCCCAGGACTATACTCAATCCCTCCTTACCTGGCACCTCCTGCCAGGCAGCACTGAGAGACCAGCTCGCAGACACACTATTTTGGGAAGCTTCTATTCTGAGGCCCCAGGTTGCCTTTATTAGATTGTAAGCTCCCCCAGGGTGGAAACCATGGCTACGATTTCCTGGCATTGCTTAGAAGCCCCTCTGTGGGCCCTGGAGCTGAGCAGGCCTGTAGATCAGGGGAATGAGTAAAGTCAGGCCTCCCTGACTCAGTGTCTGATGCCAGCGTAGTTTGGTGGTAGGAGTGAAGCCAGCTCCTGCCCCAGCGCCCCACCTGGACCAGGCCTCTTAGTAACAGCTGCTCCTGGCACCAAGAGCTTGCTGTGTGCTTGGCTCTGTGCTGACCATGCTGCCTGCATGCTCTCATTCACTCCTCATAGCAGCCCAGGAGAGAGGTGGTGCTAATTCCTCCAGGCAAGGAAACAGCCTCAGAGAGGGCAGGCAACTTGCCCAAGGTCACACAGCAGAGTCGGGATTCAAACCAGACTCTAAAGCCTGAGTGCTCTCCGATGCCCCTGGTTAGCTGCTGCATGACCTCTAGCTTGTCATGGAACCAAATCCCAGCTAAAGGCTAAAATTCAGGATTTAGGTCAGAATGAGGGCCAGCCCGAGTCTGAAGTCGTTTTCCAGGATGTGCGAGAGAATAGGCTGAGTCAGTTGGGGGGAGAAGCCTGAGTGCTGGGTGTGTGGGTGAGGTGTGGGTGGGTGTCTGGACCCTGAGCTTCCCAAAACCTCCCCAGAGGGCCGGGGGAACTTAGCCAAGATGGAGCCCAGCCAGGAAGCCGAGGAGTTGGGGTTCCGGGCCTGGATTTCAAAGCCAAGGCTGCTTCTTTATTCTTCCTCTCTGGGCAGGAACTCATTATACATTTTAAAATAGCAAATAGAGAAATGCAGGGAGAGAACAAATCCACACCAAAGCACAGGAGGCCATGCGAGGAGCAATTGGGCGTAGTCCTAGTCCAGAGCAGCCCAAAGGCTGAATTTTACATGGAAAGAATGGAGTGCCATGCCTATGTGCAAACACCATCCTCAGAGGGGCAGGCCTGGACCCGGGACCATTACCTTGAGCAGTGACTTCCCCTCTACGGCTTCTGGTGTCTGGCCTGTAAAAGGACGTGTTGCCATGCTGGTGTTTCCAACCTGAGCCTGGATCAGATATACACTGGCTAAAATGCAGTTTCCTGGGTTCTGCCACATGGCTGGGCTGGGCCCGGGAATACGCATTTTAACACAAGCCCCCAGGTGATTCTGCTGCATTGGAACCCGGCCTCCACTTGCAGAATTGCAGGGCTAGAGGAGGCTGCCAAGTTCAAGGCATCCACGAGAGAATTCTTTTCTCTTTCTCTTTCCTCATTCCGTATGCTTTAAAAAAATGTTCTCCTCTTCCCTGCCCTTTGCCTGTCGTGGACGCCCCTAGGTTTTGCTTAGAGCAGAAGGTCAAACCTCCGGCTTTTGACAGAAGGCTCCCGGAATTTCCAACTGACTGTCGGCTTCCAGGCCAAGGAATTTCTAATTTCTATTTTCTGTTTTCCTGGGGCTGCTGGGGGCAGGGCTCCATGCAGCCGCTCTGCCACCTGGTGGTCACACCTGGAACGGCAGCCCTTCCAGCAGCATGTTCATCCTTGTCTGGGTGCCCATCCCCCAAGAGTTCTCCAGGTGGAGGTGGGGAGAAGGAGCATAGGGGAGGGAGACAGGCAGCCTCAGATTATAGCCACCAAGCCCTCCAGAGTGTCTCATTAAATTAATCTGTGTATTGAACCCCTGGTTCTCATTGAACCAGAATTGCCCCTGGGGCAGACTTTCTTAGCCAAGGGCTCCATCAGTTAAAGCGAAGGCCAAACTCAGCTGCCAAATGACCTTAGGCAGTTCACCTTCCTTTTTTATTAAAGATTTTTTTGGGGGGGAATCGGGGAAGGGGAACAGACAAGTTGCTGTCCTTTTGTTCTTCAGTCTAGTTGTGGAGGACGTTGCTTCACTGGCACATGTTGGTATTATCATTGCCCTCATCCCAGATGAGGCAGTTGCTCGCCGGCCATTGGACGGCTGCTCATGCCAGCTCATGCCAGCTCATGCCAGCTGCC
>NW_017731443.1:2662304-2690736 GCF_001890085.2 Hipposideros armiger
CAGTGTCACTGGCCCTCATATGTGGGATCCGAACCGGGGCCCTCTGGCATCCCAAGCGAGTTCTTAACCATCGCGCCACTCGGCCGGCCCCCTCACCTCCCTTTTTGATTCTAAGCTCTTCAGCTGTAAGTGGAGGTAGTAAGAGTAAATGAGATAATGAGTGGGCCTGACAATAAATATTAGCTGTCATCATCGCCATCATCACCATCATAACACCTGACCCTTTATTCTTCCTTTGTTTCTTTTTCAGTTGCAGTCACAGCATTTCACATCCAGCTGGGCTCACTGGATTTGGCCCCTGCCTGTAACCCTGGAAGAACCTGGGGTCAGAAGAAGGTGGGAGTCACAGAGCAGGGCAGGGAGAGGGCTTTGCAGGGTCTCAGGTCCTCAGGTCTTCAATGCTTCTTGCACTACACCTGTGTGAAGAAAACCCGTGGTCCACCAGAAAGTCAAAGAAACAGTAACCATAAAATGTCCAATTATCTTTTTGTCTAGAGAACAGGCCTCGCTGCTCTGGGTAGGAAGTTTTGATGAATCACAAAGGGAACAAAACCAGATCTTACATCCTCAGTTCCTTTCTTCTTCCCTGAGGGCATAACTTTGGGGATTTCCCCCAATAGCACTACAAGCTTAAGGCATTTCTGGCCTACCTTTGAAATTCCTCTTCAAGTCACCGCCCAGCAGCAGCTTAGATCTCCCAGATCTTACATATTATAAAAACTCATCTTTGGGTGGGCTGGTGGCTCAGTTGGTTAGAGTGCGTGCTCTGAGCAACAGGGTCGCCGGTCACCGGTTTGATTCCCACATGGGCCAGTGAGCTGCGCCCTCCACAACTATAATAGATTGAAGACAACAACTTGAGCTGAGCTGCTGGTGGGCGGCTCAGTTGGTTAGAGCGCGTGCTCTTTTTTTATTTATTTTTTTATTGTTAGTTTCAGGTGTACAGAACAATGCAATAGTTACCGTTTTCACCCTCACAAAGTAACAACCCCCCTAGAGCGCGTGCTCTTAACAACAAGGTTGCCTGTTCAACTCCTGCATGCTCCCTCCACAACTAAGACTGAAGGACAACTTGACTTCGAGCTAATGGGTCCTGAAAAAAACACATTGTCCCCCGAAAAAACACATTGTTCCCCAATAAAGTTAAAAAAATTCATCTTTGCAAACTCTCCTTAGTTCACCCATGTCCCTTTTGTGGGGGGAGGGATGATGAAGAGATCCTCTTAATTCAATTCCCCTCTTGTCTCTTACAGCATACATGTAAAAATCACAGACTTAGGTAAGAAACGATAGGAAAGCTCCTTCTCTGATGCCCTAGCCCCAATAATCCCACGCCCAAGAGGAACCCACATGATGGCTTGTTCCTGTGTATTCAGAGACACGGCAACATAAATAACTAATTAGTAGTTTTTGACTGAGAAGTTGTATGTGTACATGGCAAACAACCCAAAGGCCCAAATGACAAGTCAAAGTCCTTTTCCCCCACCACCCTCAACTGCCCAGAGATAACTGCCACCAACAATGTATATTCTTCCAGAAAAATCTTAAAGCATCTTCAAACACATGCATTAAGTTTTAAAATTGTTGAATAGGCAGTAAATTCACATGGTTCAAAAACAGAAGATGTAAAAGAAGTTATATGATGAAAAGGCTCTCTCTCCCATCCCACTGCGTCTGCATGGTTCACGTTTGCCACCCCACCCTCGGGTAAACAATTTTAGTTCCTTGTGCATCCTTTCAGATTTTTCGCCTAATATAAGTAAGGGTAAATGTTTGTTTTTTTTTGTTTTGTTTTGTTTTGTTTTAGCTGAGCCATCCTGCCACCTGTTGGCAGTTCAGCAGCTGCTCAGCTTGGGCCGGGACTTGAACCTCTATTGCTTAGAGCTCAAACTCTTGAGCGAGCTCTTAACTAACTGAGCCACTCAGCCGACCCTGTAAATGTGTGTTTTTATTCTACTCCCTTTTATGCAAAAGGTAGTTTTTTGTATTTTGTGTTTATTTCCCACATAGTACTGTGTACCTCTGAGAGTCCCTCATTTTTTACAGTTGCATAGTATTCCATTGTCTGGATTTCCATAATTTATTTAACAGGTCTTCTGTTGATGGACACTTGGATCGCATCTAATATTTTGACAAAAAATGTTGATGTGAATAACTTTGAACGTATACTATTTTGAATGTGTGCGCCAGTATCTGTAGGATGGAATTCCAGGATCGGGACTGCCTCCTGGAAGCATAAGGGAGCTTATGGCTTTGAGAGGCAGCCCCCTGGCCCACCCGAGGGACACACCCATTTATACTGTCCCCATCTTCCTAACACAGTGCACTATCTCCACACCTGTGGCGTCTTATTAATATCATGGGTGACAAATGGCATCTCAATGTAGTTTTATTTTGTGTTTCTTTTCTCGTTGAGTGAGATAGAGCATCTTTAATTATCTTTAAGATGCATCTGTATTTCTTTTTCTAGAAAATGTTTCATCGTGTCCTTTGTCTATTTTTTTTCTTTCGTTTTGTGGTTTCCTTACTAATTTCTACAAGCCCCTTATATGTTAGGGAGGTTGGCTCTTTGCCTGTGATAAAAGTTGTGAATGTTTTTTCCAGTCCGTCTTCTGACTTTGTTAGCATGTTATTTTTATTGACTTTTTTGCATGTAGAGCTTGTTTTTGGATTTTCTTGTCGTCGAGTTTTCAGTTCTGTCTTTTTTTGACATGTGGGTTTTGCGTCATAATTAGAAAGCCCTTCTCCGCTCCATGGGGATAAAGGGATTCTTTTATGGTTTGTCTTTTTTAATCAAGAATGGTTGTCGAGTTTGTCACTGGCCTTTGAGCATCTATGGAGTTGACGGTATGACTTCTCTTGTCAAATCTATGAATCTGATGAATTATATTAATGAATTTCCTGAATTATATTAATGAGTTTTCAAAAAAATCCTGAACCATCCTTTCATTCTAGGAGTGAGTTTCCTGAAATAAGTTGTATTATTCCATTAATGTGCTGCTAGATTCTGCTTATTAATGTTTTATTTCAAATTTTTCATGAATCTTCACACGTAAGATTGGGCTGTGGTTCCCCCACCCCTGTCTCCCTTTCTTCCTGCCTTCCTCCCGCCCTCTCTTCCTTCCTTGCTACAAACTTTGTCAGGTTTTGGTATCAACGTTATACACACTTCACTGAAAAGCATTTGGCCATGTTTTCTTGCGCTCTGCCTTAGTTTACATAAGGGAGGCCTTCCTTCCTTCTTCTGCGGGTCTGGGTGATCATTCTCATTCCGTAAACTGCCTGGCCCTTGATGTGTAGAAAGGCGAAGAAGCGTGGTCGCAGGAGGCTCTGGGACCAGGGGAGAGATGGCCGGAGAGGGTCTGAGCTGAGCTTGAGTTTCCAGGAGGTAGAATTTTGGCCAGTCTCATACCTGAGCTTTATTTCCTCAAATGGGTCCAGGCTGTCAAGTGCTCATGTACAGGGCGTTGTCTCCATCTCCAGTGTACTGTTGTCACCAGCCACCGGTTTGAGCTTTAACCGGATGCAAGAACTATAATGTCTGGCAACGGCTGGAATCTTACCGCCACCCTCAGCCTCATTTAGCTGACCCTTCTCAAAGTGGGAGGCCTGAGGCTGGTCTCTCCCTTATCCAGCTACCTGGATTCACCCTTCGCTATTTGCCGTCTGTTTATTTCCTTTGGTTTTGTGGGAAAGGGATCCACAGCCTTCTTTTCTGGTGCCTTCTGATGGCACCTCCTGCAGGTACCGGTGGGCTTTCTCTGGCTGCAGGAGCTCAAGGGATCCACGTAGGGCAAGTCAGAATCATCAGAGCAGAACACCCCGGAGCAGCCTCAACCGGTGGCTGCTGTGCTGTGCTGGGGGCTCCACCCCAGCTCCCTCGGCCGGGTCACGATGGAACCTGCTTGATAGCATCCCCTGTTGTCTCTCTCCCCTTCCCTGTCTCACTTCCACCTCCAAAAAAACCCGGTTTCTACTTAAATCTTTGAAGGAACCCAACCTAAGGCATGGGGTCCCAACCCTCTTTTCTGAGGCATGACAGCTGGTTAATAGTGGCTCCTGGGGCTACGCGTGGGCACCCGGCTGATCCCTGGCGTGGCCTCGGTCATGCTCTGGGCAGTCTCAGAGGTGGGTGAGTGACGAGGAAACGAGGCTGAGAGGTTCCATGATTTCCTCAAGCCTTACAGTTAATGCCACAGGGGTGGGAGCAAAACCTAGGCATCCTGACCCAGATCCCCGCTCTCAGCCCCACGCCATACTCCTTCAGGGTGTCTGCTGCGGCAGGGTCCCTTCTGTGCCTACGTCAATCAACTGCAGGGTCCCCAGGGATGGAGATTTAGAGACAGTGTGATCCTGAGAAGTGTCTTCACCTCTCGCCTTGCCTCAGAAGAGGAGAAGAGGCTCAGAGTGGTGAAGAGCTGGCCCGGGGTGGGAGTGACGGGGCAGGGGCCAGAATCCTGATGTCCCCTCTCTGTCCTCTCCACACTGTCTGCAGCCACATGAGGATGACTGTGCCATCACCGGGTTCGTTCCTGCCTGCCTGACTCACTCCCAGCTGTTAGTAGGCTCACTCTTGCGTTTGTTCTATAGTGTTTGGAGTTCCAGTGTCACTGCACACTGTAATAGGCTGAATGGTGGCTTCCCAAATAATATGTCCACATCCTAACATCCAGAGCCTGTGAATGTGACCTAATTTGGAAGAAGGGTCTTTGCAGACGTGATGATGTTAAGGCTCTAGAGATGAGAATGTCCCGGATTGCCCGGGGTCCTAAATCCAATGACAAGGGTCCTTATAAGAAACACACAGAAGAGAGGCCTGAGGACAACAAGAGAAGGTCATGTAGGACGAAGGCAGAGACTGGAATCATGCAGCCACAAGCCAAGGACACCCGGAGCCCCCAGAAACATGTGGAAAGATGGTCTCCCAGAGCCTTTGAAGGGAGCATGGCTCTGCTTGATTTGGGATTCTGGACTTCAGAGCTGTGAGAGAGTAAATGTCTGTGTGGTTAGCCACCCAGTTTGTGGTACTTTGTGACAGCAGCCCTAGGAAACAAATACACACAGTTATTTGTTCCACTTGGCCCTTGAAATTGTTTTCTAGCAATTTCCCTCCATCTACCAAGACTCCAATCACACAGCGGGACACAGTAGAAGACATGAACTGAATGGGGGCTAGGGAAGAACCGAGAGAAGGCACAGGTCTAAGAGTAGGGTGGGGGAGATGGGATGGGTATTCAAGGAAGGAGGACAGCATGTGCAAAGGTCCTGAGACTGGGGGAGGAGAGCTGGGAGAAGAGGATCTGAGCCCCGGAAGAATGTGTGGGGTTGGAGCAGGTGTGGTGCCCTGAGCACAGAGCCCACAAGCCTGACCCTGGCCCTGAGGCTGACGAACAGGTTCAAGCAAGGCAGAGATATGGTTATGTTCCCATTTTTGAAAGATCTTCTGGGCCACAGTGTGGGGCCAAGACTTGAACGAGACGGGGCTGAAAAGAGGAAAACCAGCAAGAGAAACCTCCCAAACCCCAAATGAGTAAGCAAAATCCCTCCAGATAAGCATTATAATGTACAACCCTTTCAAAGATCTTGATGGTGTGTAGAGTATGTCAGGATTTTGAAGCATCTGTTAGGTAACAGGGCAGCGTCCTGACCTCTGGCCCCCACAGAGCGAGCCTGTCTTGGTCACATGCTGGATTAACCATTAAACCTATTAACCATGAGTCAGTAGCCCTCCCTACATGCGCATCTTGTGCCTTGAACACTCTTGAGGCTCTGTGGTTGGGGAGGGTTTCCCTAGCTTGGTCCAAGAACGGCCCATGTGTGTCCTGGCCCTGAGCCAACCTCACAGGCTGCTTGCAGCGGAGAGGGACTGACAGCTGCCCAGGAGCCTTTACCTTGACCTTAAGCAAACCCATGAGAGCAAAGCACAGGGCAGCGGACCTGAATAGAGCTGAGTCACCCAGCCCCAAAGGTTCCTGGGTGCCTGCCATGTGTACTCGCTTCACGAACAGGTCTCAGTACTCACAGGGACCCTACGACAAACTCCGAAACCTGAGGAACAGGTGGACTACCACAGGACCTAGTCTGACCCAGACCCTTACCCCGGATCACAGCCAGCCTCCGAAGTTCTGAAGAGGGTCTCTCCTGCCCAAGTCCCCACGCTGATGGGTGCTGCGCAACCCAGACAACCCAACCCCAGCACTTTCCCTCGGGGCTGGCATGAAGCCCTGGCCAGTGAGATGGATGTCAGGCAGCAGGGACCTGTAGCCTGGCTGACCCACCAGTGAGACTCAGGCTTGTGTGGGCCTAAGGTTGGGCAGAGCTCCTCCCTTAGAGGCCACAGGGGCAGCTCTTTCCTGGTGGGGCTTCCATGGATCTCCACATCACCTACAGCATGGCACCAACGGGGTAGCAGGAAGCTGTGGCTTCCTTTCCCCTTACTACTCAAAGTGTTGGTCATGGACCAGCAGCAGCAGCAGCACCTGGGAGCTGGTAGAAATGCAACATCTCAGGCCCCGCCCAGATCTCCTGAGTCAGAAACGGCATTAACCAAAACTCTCTGAGTAATCTGTGTGCCAGGTCAAGTTCAAAGGCACTGGCCTAGACCATTCTCCTCCATAGCCACTACTGTTCCAATCCTTCCACCTCCTCGGTGGGGGTTTCCAAGAGGGGCTTTGTTGTTATTTACACCACTGCTTCCTCA
Source organism: Hipposideros armiger (assembly GCF_001890085.2). Lineage (NCBI taxonomy): Eukaryota > Metazoa > Chordata > Mammalia > Chiroptera > Hipposideridae > Hipposideros > Hipposideros armiger. The sequence continues at coordinate 2,669,005 of NW_017731443.1, forward strand.
TCGAAATCTAAGCTCCTTACAAATGGGAAATTTGCCTCATCCAGCACCCAAGCCCTGCTTGTACACAAGAGGCCTCTGCTCAGCATTTGCTGAATAAAGGAAGTGGCAGTGTGTCAGAAAGCACGCGCACGGAGTGCCCCGCGTGTCAATTTTTATTCTCTGCCTCATCAGGCAATGGCACGAAGAGCCTGGGTGGCACGTGAGGGCCACGAGAGGCGCCGCCCCTGGATGCACATGCTAGAATTTGCTCTTTGTGCAGAGAGCCAGATGCCTGGGAACATATGTTCCCCATTGTCTCCCTTCCGTTCTCCCCGGCACACCCCTGCCCCTGGCAGCAGGTAGATTCCAAATGCTCCTCTTTGTGCGTCTCAACCCAGCTACAGATGGAACTCATGCAGCGACTTCTTCCCCAGCTAAGGAGCCTGCCTTTAAGGAACCTGCCCAGTGACATCACCCAGAGGATGCAGGAAGCCCGAGGCCCTGCTCCCCAGGGGTTTCTGAGCCTTGTTATCCGGTTTCCAGGGTCTGAAGATGGGTGTGGGGTTCAAGATGGCAGACAGAGCACACAGGTACCTCTCGTCCCTCACCAAATCCAGATGGATTGAGGAAGCTGAGAAAAGTAGGAAAGGCAGGTGCATAAGACACAAAGATCATGGGACAGACGGACAAGGAAACCCACAGACTGAGGGCCCCATAACCCACAGAGGAGGAGGAGAAGTCCAAAACAAGCTTTTGTAGAAGCGGCACAGCACCAGGTAGGAGGCTGTGGGGGATGGGAGGAGCAGGCCAAAGGCACCCCATAATTACTAGAAGGGATATCCACAGGTTAGTCAAGCCAGTCCCCCCCAACCTCCCACCCCTGCCAACCACCCCTTAACCACTGACTCCAACATTTTCCCAGGGGCCAAAGGCCCAAGTATGGCTAACAGGTGTTCTGAAGCCAGGTGCTACGGCCACGGAAAAGGGCAGCACCCCAGCATCGAAAGGGTCCCACACTGGAGTGGGGCCCTTTATTCAGAAGATAGGATCCACTCACTCTACCTGCCCATGGGCCTTGCCCGCTGGCCCCCACCTGACAATGGCCACGGCCAGGGCTCTTGCAATCAGAGACTTCAGACACTGCTAGGTGACAGGAATTCCCACTTGGCCTAAGGAAGGACGTTCCAGTAACCAACAGTTTTGTTCAGAACCTCCTCATCTACAGATATGAATGGACAACCGAGAAACAGCAACATTCTAAGGAATTCCAGCACACTCAAAGAATGACACCAAAGCCACAAACGGAAAAAACCAACTCAGGAGAGTGAAGCAATGCAGTAAGCAGAAGAAAAAGTTAAATCGATCATAGTTTATATTTGCAGAGAAATTTCAGAAGATATCTATTTTTAAAAAAAACAGGCTGCTGTGAAAAGGAAACATTCTTAGTGCTTTGGAAACCGCAAACATGACTGACAAATTCTGAAACTGTCAGTTAACTGGTGACCTGGAAGCTCACGACACGGGAATTTCCCAGAACACGGTGCACAAGGAGGAAGAGATGAAAAATGAGCGGTTATAAGACGCGGAAGTTAGACAGGGTTTTCAACATCTACCTAATAGATGTTAGAGAAAACATTAAACATAGAAGTTGAAATAATAGAAAAAATTAGGGAAGAAAATATCTCTAAGCTGAATTGTTTAGACTACAAAGTCCTAGTAATTGCTGAGCAGGAATAATGAAAAAAAAAATGACATGCACTTGATGAAATGTCTGAACAACAATAATAGAGATGGGTTTATACAGTAATTCCTACCGTCACTTTTGCACTGTATCGGTGACCTTGGTCTTCATTCATCCATTCACTCATGATTTCAATTGCAAACCTTTACTGAGGCCCTATGGCAATTACTATGGATGTAAAGGTGAATAAAACAGGCGTTGACCCTGACCTCACAAAGCTTAGTTTAGGGGGAACAGACAAGAAGACAGGCAACTGCATGTAAGAACATGGGGACTCCGGAGCCCAGGCTGCCCAACTTGAATCCAGCTCTATCTCTTCCCCGCTCAGTGACCTTGGGCAAGTGACTTAATCTCTCTGTGCTTCACTTTACTGCTCTGTTAAATGGAAATGATAACGGCACTTCCAGTCTCATCGGTTGTTTTGTGGCTATAAGTAAAGCACTTACGACAGTGACTTGCACATAGTGAAAGTGGGCATTATATAAGTATTTGATAGAGACATAAAGGCAGTGGTACGTGCTAAAAATCAGGGATATGAGAGCATAAAGGAGGTGCCTGACCCTCCTTGTGGAATCCAGGGTCCTGAAGGTGAGTGGGGATTGCCTAGCCAGGCCTGAGTACGGCCTTGCTGTGACAAAGTTTCAGATCTGGGGTCACTTGAACGGGTTCCGACGCCTCCTTCGTGGGATGGGGGTCTCTGTTGTCCAGCCAGCTCATGTAAGGACATCAGGTCTGCTGCTTGAGGTCCTGGGCTTGTCACACCCTGTCTGGGTGATGCTGACGAGGAATGCAGTGTCACCAGTGCCTGAAGGAAGCAACCCTGGCACTCTAGATGTTTCACATTTTATTAGGTAGTTTTGCTCATCCACAACCTGATTTCTTTTCAGCATATCATACTTCCTCAGCCCCGGAGGCCAGGCCATAGGCTGGGCCAATCTGTGGACAGGGAGGGGCCTGTCAATGAAGGGAGTGGGGTGGGGGCTGTTACATTCTCCTGGGAGCTGGCAAGGGAGGTGGCCTGTGAGGTGGGCTGCCTTAGGACTCTCAGAGGAAACATGAACAGAGGCAGGGCACCCAGGACACAGGCAGCCAGAAGGGGATTCTGCCCAAGTTCTCTTCTCAGGGATGGAGGGCGTGGGAGGCACTACCTCTGGGCAGGGTCTCCAGGGTGGGGAGGCTTGAATCTGAATCTCCGTGAGGCCCCCAGGAGGAGGACAGGAACCAGGTTGACTTGATGAGTCTCTTTCCTTGAAGAGTTCTGCTTCCTGCTTCTGGAACAATGAACACAAAAGCAAAATGTGCCCCCCGAAGGGCTGGGCCTATGGTCAGGGGGCCTGCAGCCCAGGCTTTGACGCTTTCTCTGAGCTAGTACAGGGACAGGTGGGTCCTATCATGCATGGGATGACCTGAGGCCACCCTATCACTTTCCCTATGGTGGCCTTGGGTCCCCGACTACAGCCACCCTCCTGCAGCTCACAATGCTGGGCAGACCACACCCTGGAGCCTGGGGGACAGCTAGATCCACAGAGCTTGTTAGGAGACAGGACGGGACATCCCAGCCCAGGGGCCTCTAGTACCTCTGGGCTTTCTCTGTGGCCACCAGGGAGCTCCCTCTCTGGTGATTTGTCACCAGGACCTCACCCCTATTTTCCCCCTAGGGTCCCACTCATCATCCTCCATGTCCTGGGTGCTGTCTGGTAGCAGAAGACCCTTAGTTCCAAGGAGCAGGAGTAAAGGCCCCAGGCTGCCCATGCCGGGAAGGACACCGTACATGACGTGAAGGAGGGAGGTAAAGTGCCTCCTCTGGTCTTCGGGGCCCAGATCAGGCTGCTCTCCAGGCAAGCGGATACCTGGTCCACTGACCCACTGTCCAGAGTTGGGACATTCTCCAACGCGCCCCCATCCTGGAGGGAAGTCTGGCGGTGTCTGTTCCACGTTTCAGTAACCAGTACTCCCCCAACTCTGTCCTAGAAGGACAATGACTGCCACTGTCAATACTATCAGCTTTCCCTGACCAGGGGACACCAGCCAATGAAGCAGTCTGTAGTCTAAAGAGAGGATTTCCACCCCTCGTCTCCCACATCCCCCCAAAGCCAGGGCCCCTTTTGACGCCGTAGCCTTCTGTACCTCTGTGGTAAAGGATGATGCAACCCCAAGAGGCTCCAAGGCAGCCAGGCATGGAATGGCCTACGTTTCTACAGAGCACCCTCTGCCCGGGAACACACTTTAAAAAGGCTACACGGGAACAAAACTGCAGTGCCAACACTGCACCTCAGAGCACAAGGGCTAGGAAACTGGGGGCCTGGTGGGAGTTGACAGCACAGGTTCTGGAGTCAGCCAGCCTGGGTCCAAATGCTGTCTCTGACCTCCGGGCAGTTAGCTAACCTCACTGGGCCTCAGTTTCCTCATCTGTAAAGTCAGACAATAGTAGTCATCTCATAGTTTGTGAGGATGAAATGAGATAATATTAGCATGGCATTTAGAACAGTGCATGGCCACACAGAAAGTGCCATGTACATATTTAATAAATACTTGTTCTAGGTTTCAAAACCCTCTAGGCCCAGGTTCAAGGCACCAGAAAAGCCCAGGAAAAAAACACAATATAAAATGATGAGTTCCAGTGATCGTCTTGCCTCAGAGCAGCGTTTTCCAAACTTCCATCATTTCTATGTCTTCCTGACTTCTGTCACATCTTCAGGTCACTGTATTATTATTTAATGCATGCTTTTCTCTCAGTCAACTGCTTCTAAATAGCTTACCTTATGTGGAATGTTTGTCAACCACCATAACTGGACAACCAGCATCTCTTGTCACAAATAGAAGGAAACTGTAAAAACGCATCCTGTGGAAACAAAACAAAATTATGATGTTCTGTCGAGATCCCTTTGCCTGCTGAGGGCTCTAAGCTGACAGGCCCATCGATAGGCCAACGGATAAAGATGTGGTACATTTATACAACGGAGTATTACTCAGCAATGAAAAAGAATGAAATCTTGTCATTTGTGACAACATGGAGGGACTTAGAGGCCATTATACAAAGTGAAATAAGTTAGACAGAGAAAGACAAATACCATACGATTTCACTTTTATGTGGGATATAAAAAACAAAGTAAACGAACAAACAAAACAGAAAATAACTCATAGATACAGAGAACAAATTGATGGTTGCCAGTGGGAGGGGGGCTGGGGGATTGGGTGAAAAAGGTCAAAGGGATTAAGAAGTACAAATTCCCAATTGTAAAAACAGTCACAGGGATGTAAAGTACAGCATAGGGAATACAGTCAATAATATTGTGATAACCATGTATGGTGTCAGGTGGACACTAGACTAGTCAGGGGGATCACTTCGTAAGGTATATAAATGTCTAATCACTACGTTGTATGCCTCAAACTAATGTTGTATGTCAACTGTAATTGAAAACAAGGAATCAGGTATTAGCAAGGATTATGAAGACTCTTCCATCAGCCAATTGGGGGTTGAATGAACTGACTAGGGAACAAACTTCTTACTCTGTGAAGGCACATATCTAACCCCCCCTGGGAAACACCCTAGAGTGATCTCTGCCCCATCGGGCAGTGCACCCCCATCTTGGTGAGCTCAGCCTGGCAGTAGAGTGAGGGTTTATTGAGTGCTCACTGCGGGCCAGGCCGTGGGAAACGCTTTTACAGGCGCCATCACTAGATGTGACCAAGAGCCGCTGAGGCCGGGAGGGGAGGAGGAGCTGCAAGTCAGGGGCTGGGTGTGTCCAACTTGGGGCCCCCTGGAGGCTGCAGGAGCTGCCTTTGGGCAGGGGGAGTACATGCGCTCCACAGGATCTGGTAAAACACAGCTGACCCCTGCCGTAACCCACTGGGCACCGCAGGACACGAAGTCACAACGGGTATGGCTCTGCCCTGCTCTCCTCCTCCTGTCGCCTAGTGGCCACGGCCAGCGTAGGGCAGACCCACGGGCTCCCAGTCTCCCTTGAGCTCTCCGGGAACATCTCGCTGCTCCCAGCACACATCACCTTGGCGCTACCCCTTGGCATCACAAGCTGTTGTCCTTCCCCACCAAGCAGGATCAACAGATGTGAACCACTATCGGTGCCAGTTCGAAGAGGAGGGAGGGACTGCGCCCCAAAGCAGCAGCAGCTTCCCAAGCGATGGCGCCCCGCCTGCCCTGCGCACTCACCTGGGCGCCCAGGTGGCGTCCAGCACTCTGGCTCCTCCCAGGTCCAGCGCCCGAGGCCGCTTTACCTGCGTGTGCACTGTGCGGAGCCGCGCCAGAAGCAGGGCACGTTGCTCCCCACGCCTCCAGGGTCCGGGCGGCGGGAGGACGTGGGGGTGCGCAAACCTGTGGCCCTGCAGAGGCGGAGGGGGGGCCCAGAACCGGGAATCGGGCCGCAGATGGTGACAACCTCAGGGCGCCCCAGGACCTCGTACCCGCACAGGACGGGAGAAGCAGGCACAAGGCAAGCCCAGGGCACTGCCGGTCTTGAGAGGCTGAATTACAAACTGACCAGGGCCAGACCACATATTAAGATAGAACTCTTGCGCAAGTACAGCAAACCAGCCAGGCAGCCAAGCCACAAGCTCAGCAGCAGTACACACCCAAAAGGCCAGGACATAATCAGTAATTGTCAGCTTCCCTCATTTTTGTCTCTGCTCCCAATTTAGGACCAACCAGAGAAAGCCAAATCCGCTCCCCTGACGGGTTACATAGGACTCCCCCCCAATCTGTTAGCCGGCCTCCAACCAGGGCGCACCTAACGCCTCCCTCTTTCTCCCCTAGGAAGCACCTGGGGTGGGGCCGGAAGCAGGCCCTAGGCCTGGATGGTGGCCCTGGGGTCCCCTCACGGTCCTCTTCCATGGGAGCAAGCAGAGAACTAGGGATGAACTCTATGCTCATTCAACAGACATTTCCTGAGTGCCTGAGCAAGGAAAACATTCAAATACAGGATGAAGGGCAGAGCGCGTGACACAGCCAAAGGGGACGGAGCAGGTGGGCGGGGAATTCCTCTAACCCGTGTGGTGGGAAAGCCTCTCTGAAGGGTGGCTGTGGCTTTCTTCCTCTTCCATGAGGGCGACTGGGGAGAACTAGGGCCTTTTCCCCTCTGAGGCAGCCTTCTCTTGCCTCTCCCAGTGCTGGCAGGCATGTCTGCCGCTGTCCAGCACTGCGTGTGTGCACATTGCCACCGAACCCCCATCAGCCACGCACTTTGTTCCTGAGGCACGGGAAGGACAGACAGGCAGCGGGCATCAACCCACAGAGACAAGGAGAACACGTGATGCAGCAGCCCCCTCAGGGACTGGGTGTATTTGGGGACCCCCAAGGTTGGTTCATGAGACAGCAAAATACCGACCCAGACGTGTGTTTACCGACTTACTGACACAAGTAAAGGAATATGGCTCAGCTTTGGAAAGAAAGAACTGGGTGGAATCTTACTTTGTCACTGTGTGACATGAGGCCAATTATTTAACCTCTTTAAGCCTCACTTTCAGCACCCAGGAACTGAGATGCAAAAAGTGGCCCTCTCTCAGGGCTGTGGTGAGGTTTCCATGAAATAATATATGTGCTGCCTGGAGCACAGAGCCTGCACAGGAAATCCCCCAGTGACTGACAGCAAAAACTATTGGGTCTGTGTTAATTTGACATCCAGCAAACCCAGGGGCTGAAGGGGTGAGCAGTGTTTGTTCCCAACAAGGAAACAATCTGGGGAACTTAACGTGGCTCCCTGAAGACCTGGAGTTGGGTGGGCTCTCTGGATCCCAGCCTGGAGCCTTTTCCAGCTCACCTCTCCGCCTGTCCAGGGGTCTTCCCTCTTTTGGGTAGCAGCCCCCCAAGGAAGGCTCTGATTCTGCCTCTCCCACCTGCAGCCTGCCTTCCACGGGTTTGTCTATGCATGTATACATATTCTTTTTTCCTTTCTCTTTACACAAATTATAGCCCCTGGCCATTTCCACTACCAACATTTCTTGGAACTCATTCCATATCAGTATACATAGAGCTTCCTGAATCTTCTTTAAGCCTGAGTAGTACCTCACTGTATGGACCTATGTAACTATTTCCCATAGGTGAGTATATTTATAGGTAAATTCCCAGAGGATGAGTGGCCAGCTTGGAGGGGGGTGGGTGTGGTAATTCTGAAGCTGTCGCTGTCGCAGTAGACTGTCTGACTTCCTCATCTTCATCAACACAGTATGTTTGACACTTGTGGATCTTGGTGGGCCCAGCGGGAAAACTGGTTAACACGCAGCTCCCTTGTGATGAGGGAGCACCTTTCGCATGCGTAACAGCCATCTGTAGTTCCTTTCTGTGAATCTCTTCTGCCCATCTTTTCTCCCAGTGAGGCTGTTGGTCCTTTTCTTGTTGATTTGTAAATGCTCTCTACATTCTAGGAAAATCAGCCCTTGTCTGTGGTGTGAGTTACAGATACCCTCCCCAGATTGTCACGCAGAATAGCACTCCTAACCTCTTTGCTGAAAACCATACCCTATGCTCTCTCTCTCTCTTAAAAAATTCCCATGGCATCTAGCACAGATCTTTGCACACAGTAGATGATCAATAAATGCTAATGGATTAGTTAATGGTGTAAAAACTTCTTTTATTCACCATTATCTTCATTCAACAAAGATTTCAAAGCATTATCCCTACCATTTCATATTTATTTAGTTATACATATTTATACTCCTATTTCAATACATTAAAGATAACATAAGACATGAAAAGAAATGGAAACTTAAAAGAATAAGCTAAAAATAAATATTGGGTTGTCGGAAAAGTCATGACTTATTTTTTTCTATGTTTTTCGTTGCAAAAATGTGTCATGACTTTTCCGACAACCCAATACAAATGGGAGTTCTGACACTTCTATCCACACCCCAACAGATTGTCTTGCCCCTCCCCAAGAGGCATACCATTCCTTGTTGGAAATTTCTGGATCAAACACAATCATATGGACAGATCCCGTTTACTCAGAACTTCAACTTAACCATGATGCGAATTGGTGTGGCCTCGGGGGTTTGTTGTGAAATGTTTGGCTTCTCTCCCCCAGTCTAACACCAGGCATCTCTGAGCTGTCATGGAAACCCGGACCATACCTGCCAAGAGTACAGGAAGAGGGGGGAAATGCTGAGGTGCAGGAGGTACCAGTATGGGGTGCAATACCCCCAGGACCCCCAGCAGTATGAGGCCCACTGATAGTGACAGGTGATATTGGCTACCACCATGGTCCAGGCCCACTTTGCAATCCACTCCACAATGCAAGGAAGTCTGCAGGGGAGGGCTGCATTAGTGACAGGTGGGCTGCATTTTAGTGACAGGTGGGCTGCATTAGGGATAGGTAGGCTGCATTAGTGACAGGTGGGCAGAGGAAAGGATGCACAGCCTCAATGTCAGGCCCCAGGGTGTACCACCTGTAGAGTTACAGAGACCAGAGCTCATTGTGACACTAGCACAGCCACTGACAATGGGCCCATTGCCAAATTCAGGAACTCTGCACCAATGCCTGAGATGGTGAGATGTCAGTAGCTTCTAGGCACAATGATGATGGCCTGAAATCTCCCCAGGCCCCCCATTGGGTAAAGAAGTCAGCAAAGACCCTGCCCCCCCCAACCCAGCTGGACCTCTGGCCGTGAGCCAAGAGGAGTAAAATGCTCCGTGCAGGTGTACCAGTTTCTTGTTGCTGCTGTGACAATGATACCAACATGGTGGCTTAAAACAACCCATATTTCTTCCTGACAGTCTGGAGTCCGGAAGTCCAGGGTCTCCCTGGGCTGAAATCAAAGTGATGGCAGGGATTTGCTCCCTCCAGAGGCTCTGGGGAGAATCTGTCTCCTCACCTTTTCCAGCTTCTAGAACTGTGCTCCTGCACTCAGAAACGTAGCATCTTGCTTTGGTGCTTGCATTGCTGCCTTCTTTCATCAAATCTCCCTCAGCTTCTCTCTTATAAGGACACTTGTGATCACATTTAGGACCCACCTGGGTAATCCAGGATAATCTCCCCTTAATCTCAAGAACCTTAACTTAATCACATCTGCTAAGTCTCTTTTGCCATATAAGTTAAATTTGCAGGTTCCCTGGATTAAGGCCTGGGTAGCTTCGGGGACCATCATTCTGCTGACCACAGAGGGCAACACCAAGCAACAAGAGGCTCCGACGACCAGGAGGACCAGGGGGCCTGTGTTTTTTACAGAGACCACAAGGCACAGGGGCTGGGACCTTCGGGGACCCCAGGTCTCTGCAGTAGCTGGATGGCTGCTTTGGGGAGCACCTCCAAGTTGGGGGCAGGGAGAGGAAGGTGGGAACCTGGCTCCAGGGCTCACATCGCCCCCTGGCGGGCACCTTCTGCCATGCCTGGTGCCCTATTTATCCTGGGCATGGCTCGGCAGGTGGCTGCTGAGTCATCCTCCTTCAAGCCTCCTTCTGGTCGGAATCCAAGGATTTTTCTAGCGTTCTTGAGGGCAGCTTTTGAGCAGAGAAAAGACTTTTCGGAAACACTTTGGTTTTTAAGCCCCAATTCTTCCTTGAGCTTTTAAACGTAATTTACAAATCTTTTTCTAGGAATAGATCCAGACAATTTTAACAATCATTTTTAAGGCGAACTTTGATTAATCTTTGTACCATTTACCTACTTAGTTAATTAAACTCCTTTAAACATTTTAAGCTGCAATCAAAGTTTATTATATTCCTTTTTCTAAGTTTTTCAATTATCCTACTAACAAATTTTCCTAAGTCCCAAAGTGATCCTTATCAATCAGAAACACGGAACTTACAATTATGGTGATTTTTAAATATTCAAAAACTGTTTACCAACTTAGTAAGATTTCAACTCACAATCACGGGTCAAAATCAATGACTCAAGCAGATTTAAAATTAGAATCACAAGTCTGATGTTAACACTCAAAAATGCCCAATTCTCTCAAACTTTGTAAGTTCCTAAAATGCCAAAGATACAAAGTGGATTTCCGAGCTTAACACAAAAAGATAAATGCTCTAGCTTGATCTGCTGCATCATCACGCTACTCAGTTCTAAATTCCTGTGGGTTAAAACTGCTTCCCAGGGCCGGCCGAGTGGCGCGATGGTTAAGAACTCGCTTGGGACGCCAGAGGGCCCCGGTTCGGATCCCACATATGAGGGCCAGTGACACTGCCCTCCACAGCTAAGATGCTGAACAACAGCTCAACCTGGAGCTGGGCTGCTATGAGTCGCTGGCGATGGCGTAGGCTGCAGCCCCTGTGGCAGTGGGTTGCCATGGGCTACCGTGTGTAGCCAGCAGCCAGCGTGAGCAGCCAGCAGCCAGCGTGAGCAGCCAGCAGCCGCAGAGAGCGGCCGTCCAGAAGCCGGCGACTGATCTGCCTCGCCCGGGAAGAGCGTAATGATGGTGCCAACTTGGGCCAGTGAAGCAACATCCTCCACAACTAGATTGAAGAACAAAACGACAGCAACTAGTCTGTTCCCCTTCCCCCAATTCCCCAGCACTGTTCCCATCCCCCCAATTCCCCAATAAAAAAAAAATCTTAAAAAAAAACAAAAAAAAACTGCTTCCCAAATAGATTGGGGTTTTCTTCTCAGTTGGATGAGGGGTCTTAACGTTTTGTTTCAACCCTAAACTGGAGTACAGTGAGTCAATTCTGACATGAACTTTCTTTCCATCTTGTGAATAGTCCACAGTATATCTCCATTCCACTGAGGGAGGATTTGGGGTTGTTCTAGTTTGGGGCTCTCTTGAGTAAAGCAGCTCTGGGCGCTCACATAATGTCTCAGTGGGCATGTAATTCATTTCTGTTGGGCATACACCGAGGGTGACCTGCAGGCCAAGGGGGTGAGCATCTGTGTAATGTTCCTAGACATCACCAAACACTTTTCCAAAGTTGCACCGCCAATCTCCCCATTCTTGAAAAAGCAAGCCCCGAGCAGCAAAGCCTCAGCTTCCCAGCCTCAGTTTCCCCTCCATCTGCCTTGCATCGGTGCCTTTCCACGGCTCACAGATCTCTCAGTGTGTTGTGTTTCAGAGTTTGGAACTGCCCCTCAGATTCCTGCCACATCCACAGGCTCTGAGCGGTGTGTGCCAGGCAGTGTGCTGACTCGGAGGGCGCAATTGAGCAAAGTGCGATCCTCACCAGGAGCTCACAGGGGTGAGGCAGACAAGCAGTCGCCCATGAGGGACATACTACGGTCAGCGCCAGGACTGACGTGCATGCCGAGGGCCATGGATGTCCACAGGGGCACCAGGCCCACGCTGGTGTATCAGAGAGGGTGGTATAGACTTGTGCAGTGTCCCCAAGCATCCAGCATCCTTTCCCCTTGTGCTAGCAGCCCTTTGGGGATATCCCTCCCCCACTTATGTGGACCAGCCTGAATCAGTTTCTGTTGCATCTACAGGATCCCGGCTGATCCCAAAATCTTCCCAGGAAAGGTGACAGCCAAGCTGGGCCCTGAAGGATGAATAGGAGTTGGCAAATGTGGGATGGAGGAAGGGCATCAGGCAGAAAGAACCACACCTGCAAAGGTGAAGAGGCAGGAAGTGACCTGGAACAACGGGGGAAATCTAATTCTCTCCACATTCTGGGAGATGAAATGAAAATTGGTACCAGGTCCTGAAGGGTCAGCCTAAGGAGCCAGGATGTGGGGTTTCATCCCAACAGGTAACCCAGAGCTGTTGCAGGATTTTAAGCAAAGTGACTTGCTCACTGTGGCCACAATGTTTGGGCCAGATGGACCAGGAGACCAGCTGAGAGGCAGCTGGGATGGACTGAGGCCAAACAGAGCAGCAGGGAGGGGACAGGCCTGACACCAAGCGTACTGAAGACTTCCACATCGGGGAATTTGGGATAATTTATTAGAGCAATAGTAGAAAACTAGCACACCAGAGTAACAGAAGCAGCCAGTCTCCACCAATGGTTGAAGACAGTCCTTCCTCCCACCCCTTCTGTCCCACCCAGTTGGGCTCTACATGGCAATAGCAGTGCCCTCTACTTTCTCCCTGTGAGGTTACATAGGGGGCATGGCTTAAATAGATCATCCAGTCCTGCTGGGCAGGGTTGGACATGTCTGAGGACTGAACAATAAGCTCAGTGTGGGAACATTTAGCCACATTGAGAGGCTATGCGTTAAGCTTGTGTCTGTTTGTTTCCCTGTATAGCTGCCCCAACAGTATTCTCTCAGGAAACTATTATGCCACAGTAAGTCAATCCAGACGCTGGTTTATGTGGGAATTTTATACCCAGCCCAAGGCAATGTGGTTATTCTAAACCACTTAGGACAGTCCAGTTACCCACTTTCCCAGTTCCCTTGCAGTTAGGGGAAGCGGAATGTGACTCAGTGCTGGCCAATGAGACAGCAGAAGTCTGCTGGGGGCTTCTGGGCAAACTTGTGCTTCCTGATGAAAAGGGACAGGTGCTATGGCACCCCTCTCCCACTCCATTCTCTTTGTTCTGAAAGCAGAGATGAAACCTAGTGCTGTGGTGGCCATCTCGTGACCAGGAAGCGACAGATATGGTTAAGATGACGGATGCAAAGAGAGACGAGCCTGGTCCCTGATAGCAGTGTTAGGAAACCAAACCAGTGCCAGAAAGCCTCCGTTCTGGACTTACAGTTACATACGAAAGAGAAAACCCTGTCTGTCTAAGGCATAGCTGGTGGTGTTTTCTACTTGCAGTCAAACACTTGTACTGATGTTGTACATGGATCAACAGCAGGTCAATGGAACAGAACAGTGTATCAGAAATAGTGGGTACATCATATTCAGTGGGCAAGAGTACAAGTGTCTTTAGAAATAGGATCAGGACAACTGGCTAGCAATATAGGGGAGGAAAGTTGGATTCATACCTCACCCCACACACGAAAATAAATCGCACATGTGTTAAAGAAGAGAAAAATATAAACCACAAAAATCTAGAAGAAAACAAAAGTAAATTTTGATAAATGGGAAGCAATAAATAAAGATAAAGCACAGATTAAGCAGACTATTTGGTAGTTGAAAGGGCACAGTGGGCATGTGCCTCCCCTCCCCCCATCACAGTGGTTTTTCATTCCATGTCAGTATGGCCCTACCCCCTACCAGAATGAACACTCACACACCTCAGACCATGAAAATATATGAAGCAGAAGCTGACAAAGGGAGAAACAGAAAGTTCTTCAATAGTAGTTGGAGACTTTAATACTCCACTCTCAATCATGGATAGACAACCAGACAGAAGATAAGAAAGCAAATAGAGAACATACACAACACCAGAAACCCACTAGATCTAATAGACACACACTGAACACTCTACCTGACACCGACAGCATAAAGATTCTTCTCAAGTGCACGTGGGATGTTTTCCAGGATAGACCATGCATTAGGTCACAGATTAAGTCTCAGTAGATGTAAAAAGACAGATCCTTAAAATATCTTCTCTCACCACAATGGGACAAAGTGGAAACAATAACAGAAGTGAAACTGGAAAATTCACAAAATTTGTGGAATTTAAGCAATGCATGTTTAAGAAATCAATGTATCAAAGAAGAAATCACAAGGTAAACAGGTTCTGAAGCCAATTTCAATGTGTGTGTGTGTGGGGGGGAATTTCTTCCACACCACCCAGCAATTCTCCTACATCAGTGGAGTGTCTTATCATTCCACTCAATTCGGACACCATCTGCCTGGAGAGAACCTCAGATCCCACAGATTAAGGGCTCAGTCCCACAAGACTGCCACACCCTCAGACACCAGTCACAGGTCCAGGTTGTCAACTACTGGATTCAGCCTATTTTCTTCCCGGTGCCTGAAGGAGCGAAAAAAGTGGACACTTGAGTACTGATGACTGGCTTGTATGGTGGGGGAGAGACAATGTAGAGCTGAAGTGTGAGACCCAGGGAAATTGAGTCCTTTACTTTTATTTTTTTATTAAAAAAATGTCCAAAGTGCCCAGAGAGTGTGCTGAAAGCAATGCTGACTCAGAGCCACTGTCCAAGTTCCAGGTCAGGTACAGGTCGGGGGTTAGGAGGCAAACACCCAAGAGGTTCCCTGAAGACATGATGCATCAGAGGAAGAATGTTTAAAAATAGAATACCAGCTTGAGGTCAGGAAGTGAGGAGCTGAAGATGTCTGGTTAGTTGAATCAAACCATTTTAGACACTCCCGCATAAAAAGTTTTCCCTACATAGAGATCCCTTTGAGTTTATAAACTTCTCTTAGAAAATGTAAAGGATCTTTGAGGGTTCATTCTTGGAGCCATTTCCTACTTAAATTCCTCTCAAAAGCCTGTTTAAATGCAGAGACCCACTACCTCAATGACTGAGATAGAGGAAAGGTGCCCTCCTAAGCAGGGACACGTCATACAACTGAAACATTAAGGAATCAAACTGTGGGAAATGAGCCGCCCTGGGGGGTTCGGTGTTCTCAGGATGCAGGGGCAGGAAATGGGGAGCAAAGCCTCAGAAGGTGGGAGGAAAATATTTGGACGTGTTGGTGGGAGAACGGCCCTGGTCACCCACTTTGCACTCCTGTCAGTCACAGTGATGCACACGGAAAACATGTGCCGAAAACATTGCAACTCAGGTTGTCCCAGTGGGTTTCTCTTTCTTCCTCCAGCTAGCTCTTCAAACAGAGCTAGAGTGATTTTCAATCTTAATAATCACAAACTCAAAAAATATGGGTCCCATAGCCCATGTTATTTGAATGCCCACGAGTTTATTATAGAGCCATCTTTTAGGTCATATCAACCAATTCCAGTGATCTCACCACTAAGTAACTCAGTGGGAGGCTGAGCCCCACAGACCTCCCAAGTAGGCATATTAACATCATCCACAAAGACACCCAAGAACGAAAGGAGAAGAGATGTTAGAAAACGTTAACATCTGTACGCAGCGCCCTGTTGTCTGAACAATGTTCAGGCAATGACTAGATTATCTTGTAGCAAACCTAGGTGGGCAGTGATGGTTTTTTTCCAATCAAGAATGAAATCTCTTAGCATCCATGCTTTTAAGGAAGAGGGAGACATTCTCTTTACCGATCTTCATAGTCGAACAGTTGAGGACTTCTTAGTCTTCTCTTACAATTTATTTCTCAGTATACCTGGTCTTTTCTCTTCATACAACTTCAATACATTAAAACAAACGAGAACGGTGTGATTTTAAAATGAGCACCTCTTTTGAGTGCTGAGGGTGAGAGTGAGAAGGGTGTTCTTGGCAGAGGAACACAGATGAGTCCACTGATAGCTGGGTTGTTTAAAGACTGAGACGAGTAAACGGCCAAGACACCGCTGGGTAAAAATGTTAGTGAGAGAGTTAGGAAGGTAGATCATTTGCCAGAAGAACATAGTCTACTTTCAGTTCATAGGGAAACAGCTCGTTTTCAATGTCAAGTTGTCCAATGCACATACAAATATGACCACAACTTTAGGAAAACTTCCAAATCAAAATAAAAAACTGTACTAAAAGATGTCAAGCCCGAGAATGTCTCGTTTCCTCGTTCTGTAGCTGTGTACGTAAATAAGACCAGCACTGTACCATGTGGATAGGGACAGAAAACAGTCACCAGTCTCTGGCCCAAAGGAAGACCCAAAACTCCCTTCTCTTCTTTTGTCCAATTTTGACATCATATTCTGAGTTTAAGCTGCTATCGTTTCTGCTGACAAGTTCTGCTGGCTTGTAGATTTCCTTATTAGGTTGATTTATTTTTTTTTCAAGTTCTTTATAACATGAAATAATAAAATGAGCCATAGTTGGAATTATGTTTTGATATTTCAAAATAAACACGAAGCCTCACTGTTGACAGCCTCGAATTTAACATTAGAGTGTCATAACAGTGTAAAAAGAGTCGAGCTTCTGTTACCATGTAAGTGGCGTGTGTCTATTTGTCCCGGGCCTGTGCGGCCTGCTCTAATTTTCACAGCCACTGTGCAGAGCACGCATCCCTTCCTCACATGAAGTCAGGGGACTCAAGAGTTTAGGAAACTTGCGTAAGGTCTCAGAGACAGGGCAAGAGTCCGACTGCCATTTGTCTCTCTCCAAATCAATGTCCTTTTTTAACATCCCTTATTGTCTTTCCACTTCTATATCAAGTTATCTGACTGTAAGGCAGGGAGGTCTTAAAAGTCTTCACAGAGAAAAGATAGATTATCAATAACAGAATGACAATTAAGCTGAAAACAGACTTATCACCAGCAAGCCA
This sequence comes from Hipposideros armiger, assembly GCF_001890085.2. Classification (NCBI taxonomy): domain Eukaryota; kingdom Metazoa; phylum Chordata; class Mammalia; order Chiroptera; family Hipposideridae; genus Hipposideros; species Hipposideros armiger. The sequence goes on from NW_017731443.1 coordinate 2,685,863, forward strand.
GGAGGTGGTTTCAAAACGTTTTCCAAGTGCCATTAGTGTGAAATAAAGACATTACACACAAAGAAAAATGGAGAGATTACCAGGAACAGATCCCAACCAAAGGAGCCTTTAAAGGATGTACTTCAGGAAGGAGGACAATTACATAAGGACAAACTAAAACACATCTCAGAACGAAAGGAATGGGATTTGTGTAAGAAGGGGAAAGGAAGGTATATGTAGCCATGTATGCAAAACATATGTTTATATTACATATTCAGATATCACATTCTGCTTTACATACATAAACTATATGAGGAAGGACTTTTGGTTAATGACTAATATTAGTTGCCTGTGGGTGACTGGCTGGGGGGTTTGGGGGGCAGGATAGAAGATTAATTTTCTCTGTAAACCTTTTAGGCATTTTAGATTTTGAAACTTTTTTTTTTTTAGCTGAGCCATCCTGCCACCTGGTGGCAGCTCCGTGGCAGCTCAGCTCGGGCCGGGCATCGAACCGCTGTTGCTCAGAGCTCAAACTCTTGAGCGAGCTCTAGATTTTGAAACTTTTGAATTACCTGTCCACCGACCCCCAGCCCCCAAAAATTGTTTTAACCTTATGCCTCTAAATCATTCTTGAGTTCATTGAGAAATCATAATGGGAATTTAAAAATAAATAGAATTTAATAGCGGTGAAAATACTATCTTTCAAAGCGTGTGCGATGCAAATCAAGCAGTAGAAAAATTCATAACCCAAAATGCATATGTTAGTAAGGAACAAAGGCGGAATGAGCATTTCAAACCAAAGACGGCAGTGTCCCAGGTGTTTGTCAAATCTATCCATTCATATATAAAGAAATAATAATAAAGAATAATAATAAAGAAACAAACAAACAAGCTTTTAAAAAATAATAATAAAGAAACAAACAATAATAAAAATAATAATAAAGAAATAATAATAAAGAAACAAACAAACAAGCTTTTGCTTCTATCCCCAAGTAGTTTAAGGAGCTTAAGGGATCCTTAGAGGTCAACTAGCACAACCACCAATTCCTGCTTGGAGAACTAAGACCGAGAGAAGTCTGGAGGCTATCTATCGGCTCTGCGTCCCCAGCTTCTCCTGGCAAGCACTCCGAAGATGTCCCCACAATACATCCCGTGCTCAGCGGCACCTAATGGCAAGTAGCATCAGAATGATTCTCCGTGGAAGAGTCTGAGAGACTCGACACGTAGGAATACAGTTAACCAGGCGATAGACACAGCCGACCCCAAGGAAACTGTGTATTCCAAGTGCCGTCAGCTCAAGCTGGGATGGAGAATGCAGGCAGTCCCACAAGTCTGGTTCCCTGAGGAACGGGGAGGAGGGGCAGGCAGGAGAGGCTGAGCCATCAACAAGAGGCGCGCCCCGCGGGGCGGAGGAGCCCAAGAACACCGTCAGGGGTCTACAGTTCAGCCCCGTCCCCTGCCCAGCCTGGGCACTTCTGGATCCCAGAGAGAAAACCTGAAAAAGTTGTTCTTGAAATCTTCCAGGCTCAGAGGGCTCAATGGCACGGCCTAATCCCTCCGGAGACCAGGGAGAGGGGCCTTCTCCCACCTGCCACCTGGAGCATTTAGAGGGCAGAAGCCGGGAGGCTTGGTCAACGGAACAACAGCCTGGCCCAGCAGAGGCAGGTGCTGGAGTGCTAAGCATTGGTGGTGTTGGTGCCCAGCAGATGCCCATTGGTAGGTCCCTGGGCATGAGCACAGGAGGTACACCCAGGAGTATTTGGGGGGACGATTGAGAAAACTTTGCAGGGAGCTGAGACCCAACAACAATGATGGGAAAAGAACCTACCACAGGTTTTACTGGACCTGTGACCCCAGCCACCCCCAGGCACCATTCGTGCCCACAGCCGGGGAGGGCCGGGGTAGCGCCAGCTACACAAGCAAACGCTCAAAATACATAAAGCCCAGAGAACAGCTTTCAAGCCCATCTTAACCTGCGTAACCGGCAATTCCAATCTCATGAAAACAGAGGGCAATTGAGACATGTTCAAAGAATAGAGAAAAATACACTTGGTGATTTACAGGCAGACAAGATCACACATAAAAGGTTATTTTAGTCTTGAATTTAAAATTTACACTAGTTCTAAAAAGTACACATTTGCAAGTATTTTCACTCTAGAATATTACAAAAACTATTTCCCGAGGACTTAAAGATTCCAATTTTGAATTACAGAAGGTAAAGTGGAAGGAGCTGCTATCTGAAAATTGGAATAAATGTCAACTGAATGGCACAAACAGCAGAGCCATGATTTTATGGGCAAAACAGATTTCTTAAAGCAGCATCAAAAGCCCTGAGTTGAGTCGTTACTTTGAATATCCTAATTTCAAAGAAATTTGCCTCCTCTGTGCCGAAACACTTTGCATTGTCAGAGCCCACAATCACAAGAACACTTGACAATAAGTATGTTATTAAGCAAATTTTTGTTTGTTTGTTTGATGCCTATAAACCTGCCAAGCCAACCTCCAGCAAATTGACAGGGCACTTCTCACCTGGCATCAGCAGGGCGCCACAGGTCCAGGTGAAAGCCAGGGCCGAGGCATGGGTCTCCATCCCAGGGGTCGGCATGCACATGCACGAACAGTCTGGGGGACCTCAGGGACCCTGAGAGCTCCACCAGCAGGAACAGCTTGCTGGTCAGCCAGGCTCCCTCGCAGGCTTTTGTGCACCATGCGATCCCCTGCCACAGAAACAAGGTGCTCCCTCCAGGAACCCCCTGGTCAAAAGACGCTGCCTCCATGGTGGAAGGAAGGTCCAGGTCACCACCCTCCCCCAATGCGAAATCCACCCACAGAGACATTCACTCCTGAGAGGACAGCTGTGACCAAGAGCATGTCTTGTGGGGGGCATGGGGTGAATTTGAACACTGGGAGTTGGCTCCTCTGTGTCAGGAATTCTCATACCCGCTGCTCAGGGTGCAAATTGGAATCTCAGTTTGGAGAACAGTTTGGCCATATCTGATACAACAAAGATGCACATGTCTTCATCCCTCAGTTCTCCGCCTGGGTCTGTCCCCTAGAGATGGACACACACACACACACACACGAATGTTTGTGCTAGTGAAAAACTTGGAAACATCAGAAGGCCCATCAATAGGAGAATGGATATGAACATTATGGTATATTCAAACCATGGAATACTAAACAGCCAGGTGAATGCAGGAGCTAGAGCTGCATGCCTCGACATGGATTCATCTCGAAGACATAAGACAGGTGGAAAAAGCACATTGCTGAAGGCACATTTGCTATGTCTATAAACTTCAAAAACATACAAGACAATACCAGTACTGTTTACGGGGATACTTCTATGGCGTCAAAGCTGCACCCCTGCCTGGGATGGCTAATACTGACAGGAGGGAGAATCACGTGGGAGAACGGGGATGGCAGGGTGACAGGTAGGGGGCTCATGGGACTTCAGGGAAAGTCGTAGCATCTGGTGTCTGAGACCAGGTGGCCGTACGTGGATAGTTATTATATTATTCTTGCTACTTCATTTTGCATGCTTGAAATATTTCATTAAAAAAGAAAAAAAAAGAGCCAAAAGGTAGAAACACTCCAAAAGTTCACTGGCAGATTAATGGATAAATATGTGCTTTTGTTAAAATGCACCCAGGCTTGTTTTAATCAGGCATGGTGAGACACGCAGACTCAACTGATTGTCACAAAGGAAGAAGTTTATACTCACAGGTCCCTCGAAACAGGAGGCTTCACACGCCAGACGGGGCCGTGTGAGGAAGCACCAGCGTCGGTCAGAAGGCAGAAGAGAGAAGAAAGGGAAGAGCATGGCCAGAGCCTTTTACTGGGGTTTCTCTGGGGGAAGGAATGGGACCGGAAGGCAGGTACCCTGCGTGAGCTTTGGGTTGGATAGTTTGAATAATTCCGGTGGGCTCTGGGCTGTAGTGGCCTTCCCTAGTTGTCTAGCATCTGGCCCTGGGAGACTTAGGGCAGGGTGAATACTGGCTTGGAGTGTGTGAGTTTGATAAAGATGTCTGGCATGTAGGCTCTTGGTTGGTGGTTTGAATATCAAACGTGCACTCATAGGGGAGTCATTCGCAATCTCTAGAAATGAGCTAGTCCTGGGAGAGGCAGACTCTCTAGAGCAGCGGTTCTCAACCTTTCACAGGGGTCGCCTAAGACCATCGGAAAACACATATTTTCGATGGGCTTACGAACCGAGACACCGCTCCTCTATCCATCTCCAGGCCCACATGCAGATACGCCCACATACGAGTACCCGGCGACCCCTGTGAAAGGGTCGTTGGATCCCCAAAGGGGTCGCGACCCACAGGTTGAGAACCGCCGCTCTAGAGTATCGAGAATACAGAAAATAAGAAAATATAATCAATACAGTGGTATATACATACATATGATGAATTATTACTCAGCCTTAAAATGAAAGGAAATTCTGACACAGGTTACAACATGGAGGAACCTTGAAGGCATTATGCTAAGTGAAATGAGCCAGTCACAAAAGGACAAATACTGTACGATTCTATTTATATGAAGTCCCCAGAGCAGTCAGAGCCATAGAGACAGAAAGTAGGATGGTGGGTGCCAGGGGCTGGGGACGGGCGACAATGGGCAGTGAGTGTTTAATGGGGACAGAATTGGTGTCAGAGATGATGAAATGTTGTGGAGATGGGTGGTGGTGATGGTTGCACAACAGAGTGGATGTATTTAATGCCACTGAATGGTTAAAATGGTAAATTTAATGTTATGTATAGTTTACCACAATAAAAAACCCCACTAAATATTAAAAGACTTCGGCCGGCCGAGTGGCTCAGTTGGTTAAGAGCTCGCTCAAGAGTTTGAGCTCTGAGCAACAGCGGTTCGAGTCCAGCCCGAGCTGAGCAGCCGCT
>NW_017731443.1:2690816-2717335 GCF_001890085.2 Hipposideros armiger
AAAAAAAAAAAAAAAAGACTTCTTTCATATACATAAATGTATGTTATTCTCTTTTGGTTATTCTCAGCTGATTCTTTTACATGTGACTGGGACGTTTTCTAAGATCACTAAAATTTTCAGAACATATTAGATAAGACACACGGATAAAACAAAACAAAACAACATAGTATTTTGCAAGACTTATTCCTAAGGTCATGTTGACCTATCTGAGTCAGGATCCTGGAAGCAGAGGCTGAGGTTTTTATACCTTTTTCTGAACAGGGTGACTTCTGGACACCAGGTGAGGACGTGCTGTCACTTTTAAGCCCTGGAGAACACACACACACACACACACACACACACACACACACACAGAGAAGTACACAGCATCAGCTTGAGTCCATTCCACCTGCACCCACCAGCACACATCAGGGCCGGGCTCTGTCCCAGGGGACAGTGAAGTGACTCAGGGGTGGCTGCTGCCCTCGGAGAACAAAGGATACGAGGTAGATTTGCCAAGAAGCGTTCCCGAAGGGCTGAATGGTTCAGGGCTGGAGGGGCAGCGACACAGAGCATGGAGGGAACACAGAGGAGAAGTAGCTAGCTTCCAGGCAGGAGGGCTGAGGAGACTGCGAGGGGGAGGAGGCGTTTGGAAGGACTCCTGAGATGTGGAAGCTGGCGTCAGCAGTCAGCAACGGGGACAGGGAGGCCCGCTAACTGGGTCACACAGCATTGGGGCAGAAACGCTAGCAGCCTGGCTCAGGGAGGGTAAACTGTTAGGTGTGCGTAGGGCAGAAATATCTCAGCAAGGGATAAAGCTGGACAAATAGGCAGGTTCCGGAACAGGCAGGGGACCCAGTCCCTGGTGAAGGCGCCCAGGCTTTGCTGGGGAGCTATGGGAGCCAACAAACAAGCTCCTGTGGCAGGAAAGGCACAGTCCCAGCAGTGCTATCCTGCGTCAGGCATGGAAGCGATAGGCTGAGGGGCCGATGGTGGAGAAAACCCACAAAATCACACGAATTGATGTAAACTGACAACTGTGGCCACCATTCCCAAGGAGAGGTACAAGTTCACAGGACAGGGTTGTACAGAGGTATGGCCGCCGAGGTCAGAGACGGCCCCCTGAGGGGGCAATGTGTGTGTCAAGGGCTTTAGCATGCCCAGAAATGAACTAAGTGAGGGAACAACATATGCCAAGGCCCTGTGGCAGGATGGAGCATGCGGCATTCTGGGAGTCAAAGAAGGAGGGTGTCTGGAGCAGAACAAGGCCCTTAAATTAAAGATGCACCATCTTTTACTTGGCTAGTCACCTCTGGATGGCCCCATAGCTCCAGCCCCCAGCCGCACCCTGATGACTCCCAGATGTGTGCCTCCAGCCCAGGCCCCAAACTCACGCCTAGAGTGCACTTGGCATTGCCACTGGGATGTCTAACAGGCCTCTCAAACGTAACAAGTCCCGTCCTTGACCCTCCCTGGGTCTTCCTCCCTCTCAATAGTGGCAGCAGCATCCACCTGGCAGCAGGTAACCTGGGTGCCCTCCTTGATTCCTCCTTTTCCTCTTACTCCTTGTATTGAACACTCTCAGTGCTCACCCAGATCCCCCTCGGGCCCCCTTTACCAGCTGTGTGCCCCTCCTCCAGCCGCTGCCCACTTCCTTCCTAGGCTGGCAGCTGCCACTTTCTCCAGCTCCTGGAGCCACTGTAACTGAATACCCCTGGGATTGCGCCTTTGTTTGGTTCCTTCCAGCTCTCCTGGCAGCACACTTCCTGAATAAACCCTTTGCACGTGCGTCCCCATCTCACGGTCTACATCTGTGAGAACCTGATCTAAACACCCTTCATCCAATCTATTACCAAGTCCTGTGGTCCATCTCCAACACCTCTCCCCATCTCCATGGCCACCCCTAGTGAAGAGAACCACCAGCTCTGAAGTGAACACAACTCCTAACTGGCCTTCCTGTTTTCTCTCTGGCCTCCACTTCCCCCTTCACAGTCTCCACCCAAATCGTGTCACTGCCTGAGGAAAACCATCCCCTCCTCACAGGTCAGCCAGGAGGACCTGCTCAGGCACCTCCGATACCCTCACCCCCACCTGCGTACCTCCTGGCAAGGATGAATTGCTCTGGCACTGACTTTCACTAGCTTGTGTGATCTTAGGCAAATTGCTAAGCCTCTCTCTGTTAGGGTTGCTCATTCGTAAAATGGGTTTATTAAAACGTTTTTAAAGAGTTGTTGGAAAAATGTAAAGTACTTAGAACAGTGCCTGACACAGAGTAAATGCTCAATAAATATTAGCCAGTCTTCATCTAACTCATCAAGCAAAAATGTATTGAGCACCTGCTATGTGATAGATGCTTGGGATGTACCCATGACGAAAACAGTGAAGATCTCTGCCCTGTGGAAATATGGTCTAGAGCAGGGGGAGACAGGCAATAAACAATAAGTGTAATAAATAAAGAAGTTACCTAGTATGCTAGAAGGTGATGAGTGCTACAGGAGAAAAACAAAGCAGAGCAGAACAAGGGGGACTGGGAGTGGTCAGTAATGCAATTTTAAATAGGGTGCTCAAGATTGGCATCGTCAAAAATGTGGCATATGAGCAAAAACTTAGAGGTGAGGGAGTCAGCCATGCAGATGTCGGGAAAAATGCATTCCAGGCAGAGAGAAGAGCTAGTGCAAAGGTCCTGAGGTAGAAGATATGGTCAATGGGGCCAGCCGAGTGGCTCATTGGTTAAGAGCTGGCTTGGGATGCCATCTCTGAGCAGCAGGGCCCCGGTTCGGATCCCACCTGAGGGCCAGTGACTCTGCGCCCTCTACAGCTAAGCTGGTGAACAACAGCTTGACCTGGAGCTGGACTGCTGTGAGTGGCCGGCGAGGGTGTAGGCTGCAGTGGGGTGGCCAGCAGTGGGCGTGAGCTTTCATGAGCTGCTGTGAGCCATTGTGAGCGGCTGTCCCATGGCCGGCGAGTGACTGCCTCACCCGGAAACAGCGTAATGATAATACCAACAATAGGCGAGTGAAGCAACATCCTCCACAACTAGACTGAAGAACAAAAGGACAGCAACTTGTCTGTTCCCCTTCCCCAATTCCCCAATGCTCTTCCCCTCCCCCAATTCCCCAATAAAATCTTTAAAAAAAAAGAAGATATGGTCAATGAAGAGCAGAGACAGGTAGGAGGTGTGTAATCATGAGGGGTGGTAGGAGATAAGATTATGGGGTCTACACTCCAATGCAATAAACAGATGATAAAACCAAGACAAATAATTAATTTTTTTCCTTTTCGTATATTTTCCAAATTTATTTAATGGGCATTTTCTAACCTGCTTTTAAAATCATATGTTTCAAACTTTGTTAAAGCTTGGGAAAAAACCATCTTTTTTACAATAAGGAACGCTCTAGAGCTGTGGGGAAGGAAGGAGCAACACTTACATCATCCATAGACATCTTAACCCTTTAGCCCTTTCATCCTACCATCTGGGACACTTGGGGCGGGATGACAATGTGGGGTGGCCTCGTGTTGGACAGGCACCTGCTCTTCCCGCCCCCATCCACAAGCAGGCCCAGCCTCTGGGTGCAATTGGAGCCTCACAATCTGAAGGATCCACCATTCAGGACCTGTATGGGGCCATCTGACCAGAGTCCACCAATCAGAGAGCTGGGCCCAGGTGCCATTTTGAGTGAGTGATTCATCCCTTTACTGCTGCAAGGATGGGGGTGGGGCGGCGGGGGATTTGGTGGGATTGGGTGTTTATTTAAATGAGGTCACTGTATCCGGGTCTAACTGAAAAGCTGGGAAGGTCTTGAAAGTTTTCATAGCTTCTCTAGTTCATCTCCATGATGGTATGGCACCAAAAGGAAGGGCTTAGGGGGTTTCCTTCCAAAAATGCTGTATTTTGCTGCAATTTCAAAATATCTTTGGCAATTCTCCAACCCACACATCGCTTGTTCTGCATTCTGAGCCTTTCCAGCCCAGATCCTCACCCATTTCCCATGACAGTCCCAACCTTTTCCTCTTTGTGAAAAGACTTTCAGTACCTTTTGGCTCCAAATGAGTGTTCCATCACTGTTAGCGTTGGCAGGAGTCCAGCATCTTCAGGGCAAGTACTGCTTGGGCCTCCCAATGCCCTTGGCCCTGCCTACCCTGAGAAGTAACCCTGAGGAGAGAATGGGACCTTCCCTTCTCAGCTTTCAGTGGCCTCTGAGTCCTTTTAGTCGCTCACAGCCTAGCACCTGTTTTTCTAAGAGCTGTCAACATACACGTGTTTGTTCCATTGTCTATTGTGTCTCTCCCATCCCAGGTACACTCAGGCTTTCCACTCCAGGAGGGCAGGACTCCAACATCTGCCCACACTCTGGGACATGGCAGGTGCTCACTATGGACGTGTTTTATGAACCAATGATCAAAGGGCATCTTCTCTCACTGGGGAAAGGTGAGGAAGTGCCTCTTTTCACCTTTAATCAGGCCCTTCCCAGCTTTCCTCTGCTCCACATCTTCCTCTAGTGAGCCAGAAGCACTCAGGACCACAAACAGGGCTGAAATTCCTCATCCTGCAGCCAAAGCCGCCCTGAGGGTCCTGTGTCCTTTCCAAGGCTGTGACCCACTTCACTGCATGTCACAGAGCCACAGCTTTATAAGAGTCCCACAGGGGTGGCAAGGCCAGCAGGCAGTCGGAAGAGCCACTCACGGCGCCAGCCCAGCTCATGCTCTAAACCCCAAGTTGTCAACAGGGGCAGAACCAGAAATGCGGGAGGCTTGGAACCTTATGGAGACATTTTACGTGTCAAACGACTGTGTGGGGGAACTGCTGCCACCTGTGAGGGCGGGGCGAGAACCCCCCCACCCCATGTGGCTTTCAAATGTCCACTGGACTGGGTTTTAAATAATTTTATATTATTATAAAATTCCTATAGTTTTAAAATGTCAAAGAATTATAATAATTCTGAGTTAATTTTTATTATAAGATCCTGTTTAAAATCATTCAGCACCTGACATCATTTTACATGATGTTTTTTTGTTTGGGGTTTTTTTGTTTATTTGTTTGTTTGTTTACTAAACACTAAACTTTTCAGGACTCTCATGTGAAATGAGGGAAAATTGGACTTTGCTGTGTTCTGATGTTTTTTTTTGGGGGGGGGAATCGGGGAAGGGGAACAGACAAGTTGCTGTCCTTTTCTGTTCTTCAGTCTAGTTGTGGAGGACGTTGCTTCACTGGCCCATGTTGGTATTATCATTGTGCTCTTCCTGGGTAAGGCAGATCTGTCACCAGCCACTGGACGGCCGCTCATGGTGGCTCTTGGCAGCACATGCTGGCTGCCAGCCGCTTACACTGGCTGCCAGCCACTCACGGCAGCCGACAGCAGCCCACTGCAGCCCCATTGCAGCCCACACCAACGCAGGTGACTCACAGCAGCCCAGCTCCAGGTTAAGCTGTTGTTCACCATCTTAGCTGTAGATGGCACAGTGTCACTGGCCCTCATGTGGGATCCGAACTGGGGCCCTGCTGTTCAGAGCTGGCATCCCAAGCCATCTGTTAACTAACACACCACTCGGCCGGCCCTGCCATGTTCTGATTTTTAATGAGAGTTAGTCACCCATTTGGAAGACCAAGTTGGCAGCAGTGACATCACTTTTGGTATTTGAGCCACTGACACAGTGCACCTGGGTCACTGAGCATGCGCAACACCACAGCCACAGTGCTGGCCCCTGGGGACATATGGCAATACAATGGTAGATTGGTTACCTAGAAGAGACTGATCAAATAAGTAGAATATTGAGAATAATGGAGGCCAGGTTTCTCACTGTCAGAGAAGGGAGTTACAAATATGGAAAGAGAGAAAGGTGGCATGAACTCTGTGTTAGATTATAATTGGAGAGGTGAACTGGTGGTTTTCAGTATTTATGGACAGATACAGAAATGAATATAGATATAAATGTATACATATATACATATATCCTTTAACCTCATCCATCAAGAAGGCCTGGGAACAATAACAGTGAGCGTGCCTAGCACCCAGGTGTTGCTTTCTCCCCTAAAATGAACCAGGGCTTCTTGGGAAAGTGGCCAATTTCAGGATTGAAGCAGGAAAAGTACAAGATGAGCCTATAACATCTTTTGTGCCAGAAAGTGAAGATGTTTGCAGAACTTGATGGAGACAATTCAAAAGGACAGAGAAGCTGGCTCCAAGGGGCTCCCACTGGTTCTGAGATCATTTGAACACTAAAATAAATAATGATGCTAACAGATTATAACCTATTGAAAAAAAACACACAAAAATATAGATGTAAATGAATGAATATATAAATGAGGAGAAGAAACAACTTTCCTTACATGAAAATGCCGACTAATAAATGTATCAGAAATGATGGAGTTAGAAAAATATCATTTGACAGCTATCACAATTATTCATCATTGACCCCAAAAATATCAATAGATGCTGAAACCAGTGGGTGACATTTAAGAGGCAGGGTTCTTTCTATGGCCTCAAAGTACTTCCCCACAAAACACTTGTGCATTACGAAGGGGAAGTGAATAGCTTTGCAGTACAGAAGCCTGGCAGATACCACCTTAATCAAGTAATCAAAGTCACAATGTCACATCACCAGTCATGGGACAAATTCAAATTGTGTTCCCTCTGATAGGATGCAATGAGAAAGACACAATACAACTTCTCTGGCATTCCTGCCAAAAATGCATAACCTGAATCCAGCTAAAGGAAACATCAGACAAACCCTACCAAAGGAACATTCTACCTAACAGCTGACCTGTACTCTTCAAAACTGTCAAGGTCATGAACATCATGAAAAGCCTGAGAAACTGTCCCAGATTGAAGGAGACTAAAGAGACATGACTATGAAATACAACTTGTGGTCCTAGATTGGCTCCTATGGCTATAAAGGACATTACTGGGAAATTGCCAGAACTTGAATGGGGACTCTATTGATCAGATGTTGATAATGTATGAGCGTTAATGTCCCAATTTTGATGTCGTGTTGTGGTTATGTAGAAGAATGTCCTAGTTTGTAGGAAAACCACACTAAAGTACTTAAGATAATGGGGCATCAGATTGGCAATATATCTGATAATGAGTCAGACAAGAGAAAGCTATTTGTATTATTCGTAGAATTCTCTATAAGTATGAAATCATTTCAAAATTAAAATTATCTTTTGCAGGGCCAGCCAAGTGGCGCGTTGGTTAAGAACTGGCTTGAGACGCCAGAGGGCCCCGGTTTGGATCCCACATATGAGGGCCAGTGACACTGCCCTCTACAGCTAAGATGTTAAACAACAGCTCAACCTGGAGCTGGGCTGCGGTGGGTCCCAGTGATGGCATAGGCTGTAGCCCCTACTGCAGTGGGTTGCCATGGGCTACCGTGCGTAGCCAGCAGCCACCGTGAGCGGCCGTCCAGAAGCCGGCGACTGATCTGCCTCGCCCGGGAAGAGCGCAATGATGGTGCCAACTTGGGCCAGTGAAGCAACGTCCTCCACAACTAGACTGAAGAACAAAAAGGACAACAACTTGTCTGTTCCCCTTCCCCCAATTCCCCAGCGCTGTTCCCATCCCCCAATTCCCCAATAAAAATCCCCCAATTCCCCCCCCAAAAAAATTATTTTTTGCGTTAAAAAATAAAAAGGGATGATGAGCAAAGAAATTGGTAAACATGTGGGTAAATCCAAATTTGACTATGAAACAATTATAATAATGTCTACAATACTTTTAACAGTTAAAAAAGGTAAAAAAACTAGATGACAACAGTATATAAGTTAAATGGGTTATGATAGGATTTAAAGCAGTCTAAGGCCTTTGGTTGTTAAGAAGAGTGAGATATTTATTAAATTTAGGCTTTGTTAATTTAAGAATACATATGGAAAAAGTATAGGGTTACCACAAAAAGAATGAACAAATAATGAAGAGGAAAAAAAAATTAATCCAAAAGAAGACAAGAAAGAGAAAGGGGGGGGGGAGTAATATTGTAGAAAACCCAAAATAAGATGTGCACAAGAAATCCAGGCTGATGGGCACAAGAAGCAAACACAAGTGGTAACATTAATATGAGAGAAGGTGAAATTTAAGGTTAAAAGGACTGACTAGGAAAAAAGGAACACTGTGTAATAAAAGTTACATTTATAAAAAAATGTAGGTTATAAACCTGTGTCCATAAAACAGCATAGCAGCTAAATATAAACAAAAACTACTAGAAATGGTAGGAGACCCTGAGATATCTATATCACATATCTATGTACGTGTATGTATACACATGTATTAATCTAGACACGTGCACACATACACAAGGGAAACTTTAATATATGTAATAAAATACAATAAAGAGCTTCATCTAATAGAAATGTATCTAGAATTTTATATCACCTGAATAGAGAAATTCATTTCTCACATCCATGGGACGTGTTCCTGTTCTTGGCCATAAAGAAAACCTTGAAAATATTTTAAAAGTAGAGGCCTCACAGACCACATCCAAAACAATTAGGGATAATTAATACAGAGAGGACCAAAAATGTTAAGTGACACATTCCTAGCTTACACTTAGCTCAAAGAGGACATTTTTTAAAATCAATGACATACTATCTTGAAAACAAAGGAAAAGAGGGCATGACATCCCAGAATCGATGCAAATCCTCAAAAAAAATGATACTCAGAGGAAATTTATCACTTTAAATGCTTTTGCTAGTAAAGTGGAAAGACGAAGAATAAAATAATATCTTATATTCATCATAAGAAATTAAGAAAGGAAAGCAAAATTACTCAAAAGAAACCAAGAAGAGGAAATTAACTAAGGTGAAAGGTGAAAGGTGACATTGATGGAAGGGAGGGGAGGGCAGGACTTAAGGCCATGTTTCAGATATTCCCATGGATCCCCGGGACATGGAGAAGCCACTGAACAAGGTGATGTGAAGAGAGGGTGTATTTCCTTTAAAAATGGCTCTGGCTGCAGGGTGGAGAGAGGACAGGAGAGAGGGGAGGATGGACTGAGATACACCAGGTTGCTGAGTGACCCAAGTAAGTCATTATCCTGCGGATGGCAGACAGGAGGTGCCAGTGGGCAGCTAAAGGACAGTGCAGCCATTCCCAAGGAAGCCTCCCAGGAAAATGGATTCAGCAGGACTCAGGTGAGGCCCGAATTTGTATTTTTCAATAAGATCCATCAGGTGATTTCCTCGGAGCCACAGATATGGCACAGCTGTGACTGACTGCAGTATGGAACAGACCAGTCAGAGGTATCATAGGAATGGAGGCCTGTGGGTATGTTTGAGCAATATGAGTGTGTGAGTGTGTGAGTGTGCGTATGTGTGCGTGCGCACTTGTGAGTTTGTAATTTCCAGAAGATAATCACAGAAGGCCACACCTGGCAAGAGCCTTAAAGGTTGAACAGAAATGTAACAGTCACTTATGAAAAATCACAGCTCTCTGGATGTATTTATCGGATGTCCACAATGTCCAGTGCCAGTCAGGGTGAGGATGAAGGAAGACCCCTACAGCAACAAGACACCAAGGTGAGCAGATGGGAAAGGCCAAAGGACAGAGGAAAAAAGAGACTCCTCGTGACCCTGAAACCTGCAGGGCCACAGGCTGGCTCTGGGTCACTATGAATTACAGCCCCTCTTGTTTCGGGGAACCCTTGGGTATGCCCATGAAACCCCTGAGGAAGGGTGGCTAACCTGACTGAACTCCACTGAGCTTGTGTCAGGAAACAGCGCCATCCATTCTCCCAGCCTGACATCCTGGTGGCCCCTTCCAGGGTTGTGTTTATTAACAGAAGTTTCCTAAATGGATGAAGCTGAACTCATGGCCTAAGACCAGCAAAGCCCCTCAGCCCTGAAACACTGCTCTGGCTGGAAGCCACAAGTATCCATGGCAACCACGGCTGACCACCCAGGAAGATGCAGACCTCCCTGGAAACAAGGCCACATCTGAGTAAAACCAAGGGTCCAGCTTGTGTGGGGCGCCCCCAAGTGGTCAGTCATGGTGGAAGCGTATGAATGTCCCAGAGACCAAAGGATTCTAGAAAAGTCACCAAAGCCGGACTTTTTCTGAGCCTGCTGCCATGGGAAAATGAGTTTGCCACGCTGCAGGCCCCATCCCTGCCCACCTTGACATCCTGGCATTGCCATACTATGCATTTGTTTGTTTGTTCATCTTTATATGCACTGAGCCCCTCTTCTCCGCTGGACCTAGGAGACCCAGGGGACCCAGGGATGAGCAACTCACCAAGCCCTTCCCTGGAGGAATGTGTATGACACCCAAGCGAGCGGGTCTAGTTC
Organism: Hipposideros armiger; assembly: GCF_001890085.2. Classification (NCBI taxonomy): domain Eukaryota; kingdom Metazoa; phylum Chordata; class Mammalia; order Chiroptera; family Hipposideridae; genus Hipposideros; species Hipposideros armiger. Next base: position 2,701,072 of record NW_017731443.1, read on the forward strand.
AAAGGGAGTGCAACAACTCAACTAGTGATTTAAAATTGTATTTCCATAGGAAAACAAAAGCAGAGTGCTGATGGAGCAGCATAAACAATGTACAAAAAATTTTAAAGTAAAACAGGAGAGTTTCAAGAAATTTTACATTTGGGTAGGTCATTTCCAACTCCTTCTTTGTATTCTCAGGGTCACACATTACTTTTCTGTGTTGAGGATGCTTCTGTGGAAATATTTGAAAATGTGGTGTGGGCTATAGAATCAGAAAGATCTGGGTTTGAGTCTCAGCTCAGCCTGTCACCAGCTGTGTGGCCCTGGCTGTAATCTCTTTGATCTTGCATCCTCCTCTATAAAACGGAGACTATATCTATTTTCCACAAGGCAAAGAAAACTTAAACTCATTTATAAATCTCTTAGGAATTTCAGATTACAATTGATTCATATTATTTGAGGTAGCTATGTTCTATAAAGTCACCACAAACACTGAATTATTGAATATGGAACAATTGATCTTAGGGGAAATACAGGGATAGGGTCCTGCCAGCCTCTAGTCACAATATTTTGTCAACTCATTAATATATAACCTTCTTTTATGCATGTGTCTGTTCAAAAATAACTTACTTAATACATAAGATCTGACAATTAAGTTTGGAAACTTGTTGCAACAATGTTGCTAATGTTTTTTGATATCAGAGGGATTATTCATTATGAATTTGTACCAACTGGACAAACAGTTCACCAAGTTGACTCTTTGGAAGTGCTGAAACGGCTGCGTGAAAAAGTTAGACGACCTGAACTTTTCACCAACAATTTATGGCTCTTGCATCACGACAATGCACCAGCTCACACGGCACTGTATGTGAAGGAATTTTTAGCCAGTAAACAAATAACTGTATTGTAACACTCTCCCTATTCACCTGATCTGGCCCCCAATGACTTCGTTCTTTACCTGAAGGTAAAGGAAATATTGAAATGGGGCCAGTCGAGGGGCCGGCCGAGTGGCGCGTTAGTTAAGAGCTGGCTTGGGAAGCCATAGGGCCCCGGTTCAGATCCCACATATGAGGGCCAGTGACACTGCCCTCCACAGCTAAGACGCTGAACAACAGCTCGACCTGGAGCTGGGCTGCTGTGGGTCGCTGGCGACCGCATAGGCTGCAGCCCCTGCTGCAGTGGGCTGCCATAAGCTACAGTGAGTGGCTGGCAGCCAGCATGAGCAGCCAGCAGCCGCCGTGAATGGCCGTCCAGAGGCCGGCGACTGATCTGCCTCGTCTGGGAAGAGCGCAATGATGGTGCCAGCCTGGACCAGTAAAAGCAACGTCCTCCACAACTAGACTGGAAAACAAAACAACAGCAACTTGTCTTTTCCCCTTCCCCCGATTCCCCAGTGCTGTTCCCCTCCCCCAATTTCCCAATAAAATCTTTTAAAAATAAGGGGGGGGGGACAGTCGAGTGGCACATTGGTTAAGAGTTGGGTTGGGACGCCAGCTCTGAGCAGCAGAGCCCAGTTTGGATCCCACATGAGGGCCAGTGATGCTGCACCCTCTACAGCTAAGATTGTGAACAACAGCTCGACCTAGAGCTGGGCTGCCGTGAGTCGCTGGCGACGGTGTAGGCTGCAGTGGGGCTGCAGTGGGGCTGCAGTGGGCTGCCATAAGCTACTGTGAGTGGCCGGCAGCCAGCATGAGCTGGCTTGAGCTGCCATGAGCTGCTGTGAGCCGCCGTGAGCGGCCATCCAATGGCTGGCGAGCGACTGCCTCACCCAGGAAGAGCACAGTGATAATACCAACATGGGCCAGTGAAGTGATGTCCTCCACAACTAGACTGAAGAACAAAAAGAACAGCAACTTGTCTGTTCCCCTTCCCCGATTTTCTAACGCTGTTCCCCTTCCCCAATCCCCCAGTAAAATCTTTTTTTAAAAAAAAAGAAATATTAAAAGGAAGACATTTTGATGACATTCAGGACATCAAGGGGAATACAATGACAGCTCTGATGGCCATTCCAGAGAAAGAGTTCCAAAATTGCTTTGAAGGGTGGACTAGGTGCTGGCGTCGCTGCATAGCTTCCCAAGGGGAGTACTTTGAAGGTGACCGTAGTGATATTCAGCAATGAGGTATGTAGCACTTATTCTAGGATGAGTTCACGAACTTAATTGTTAAACCTTATATTGTTGATTTGTTAATATTCAACTCACAGCCAACAGCTCATGCTTGAAGCTTATCTAACACAGATATTTTCTCCATAAGGCGGGGGCCTCTGGTGCTTAGGAACACCAGACAGCACTTCAGTACAACCCTTGGGGGCCATTTTAAACAATATAATCACCAAGGAAAAGCACACACACACACACACACACACAAAAAGTGGCACCAAATAGACTTAGAAAAGGACCCTTGTTTACAGAATGAGAGTGGGAAGGAGACAGCAGAGCATCACCTTGTTCCACTTCAGCTGGAAACGGGCACTTCAGGCAACTCAAGGTTTTTGCTGCTCTGCGCTTGTCCACAAATGACTGCGAAAACGCTTCAAGTATTGATTTTGGGTCACGAATAAATTTTAGCAAGTAGGTGAATCTGCAAATACGGAATCCGCGAGTAGAGAGGATGGACTGTTTCTGCAACTTGGGTTCTCCGTGCCTCCGTCAGTGGCCATCTGTTTGGATCACTGAGCATGGTGCAGATGTTGGATATGGGGGGTGGGGACACCTGGGCTGGGACCTTTGGTGACGGCTTCTCTTGGGCTCACTCAGGAGCAGGGCTGCCCCAGGCTCTATCAATCTCCGCAAAGCCACAGTGAAATACCAAGGACTTGATTTTCCTTTTCTCTGAAAGGATGTTTCTACATGCAAATGATCTTCAATCCTCAGTCTTCACTCTGATTTTTCCCTCTAATGAGAAAAGCAATAAAAAGAGACCAAAGTTCACATCTGGGCCTGCGCTCATCCATGTTCAAGAGAGAGGCCAGGGATACTGGTCCCCAATCTCTCCCATCTCAGGCCCGTGTCTCCCTTCTCACCTGCTCAAGGACGTCACTCCTGCAACCTCCCCTTCCCCTCTCGCATTGTCAGTGTGTCCCTCTCTTGTCAAGACCCCCAGTGATTTCCTTGTTGCTACATCCTGAGGTCAACTCTCAGATCTCAATTACTGGACTTGTCTGTAGCTCTTAACACAGCTGATCTTTCCTTCTTGGAACGTTCTCTCCCCTAGGCTCCCAGGTCTCTGCACTACAGGGGGGCTCCTGCTGTCGCCCTCACTGGCCCTCCCCAGCCTGCAAGGCTCAGTACTGAGGCTCTGCCCTCTCCACACCCACCCCTGCAGGATCACAGCCAGTCTCAAGGTTGTCAGCAGATCCACACTCCGGCCTTGACTTACACCTTTAACTCCCTTAACCCAGCATTCACCTGAACATCTCCCCTTGAATGTCTAGGAGGCATCTCAACTGAACATGCCAAAAGTGAACCCTACCTGGTCCCCCCACCCCCGCCTCCCCCAAGCGAAGGGCAATTGCCCCCGGCTGGTGGCTCAGACCAAGATCCTGGAGTCATTCTTGGTTCTTCCCTTTCTCTCACATTCTATATCCAACCCACCAGCAAATCCTGTCAGTGCCACCTACAGAATAAATCCAAACTCCAGCCTCGCCTCCCTCCCTCCCTTCCTCCTCAGCTGCCACCCTGGGCAGGCCCCCGTCATCCAGTACAATCGGACCTGCTTTGCTGTCTCCACCCAGCACCCTGGGACCCTTTTAAATATTTTTTTTTACTGGGGTATTGGGGGGATGGGAACAGTGCTGGGGAATTAGGGGAAGGGGAACAGACAAGTTGCTGTCGTTTTGTTCTTCAGTCTAGTTGTGGAGGACGTTGCTTCACTGGCCCAAGTTGGCACCATCATTTCGCTCTTCCCGGGTGAGGCAGATCAGTCGCCAAAGCCGGCCGCTCACTCTGGCTGCTGGCTACACATGGTAGCCTATGGCAACCCACTGCCACAGGGGCTGCAGCCACTGCCGTGCCGGCAACTCACAGCAGCCCAGCTCCAGGTTGAGCTGTTGTTCAGCATCTTAGCTGTGGAGGGCAGTGTCACTGGCCCTCATATGTGGGATCCGAACCGGGGCCCTCTGGCGTCCCAAGCCAGTTTTTAACCATCGCGCCACTTGGCCGGCCCCCCTGGGGCCCTTTTAAAACAGTGTTTCTCCACAGTGACAGGGCTGCCCCAGGCGGCATTTGGAAGTTAGTAGGAGCCACTTTGGCTGTTGCAATGATTGTGTTTGGCATTTAGTGGCAGGGCCAGAGCAGCCCCGATGCCTGCAACAGCCCAGCAGGGGAGAACCCTCCTGCTCCCTGCAGTGGTTCCAGGACATTCCTGAGGGCGCAAAACCAGTTGGCCAATTGCCTGTGCCTAGAATCCAACCCTATTTTACATGCAAAGCCAAATTTTCTTTTGTGCATGCTTAATATACACCAGCTTTTCCAGGCATGCAGCTGCCATACAAAGCGATGGGTGGCTGTATCATGTTCAGCTGGGACTTCTCCAAGAACCATTCACCATGGCAGAGCCTCAGGGTGCTGGTAACATCGGAGGCTATGAGCCAGCCTCTGTAGCTGTCCCATCGAACAGGTGCCAGTATACCCGTGCCACAGGCCTGGCAACAGATTTAGGGACAAGTGTGATTAGATTGGGAGTCATGTGAAACACGAGGATTTCACTGAATTTCATTATAAAAGGTTGTTCTATATGTTTTTAATGTTTATCTTATAGGACAATGAAAAGAAATCTGTGCTGTGGAAAGTAACATAATGAAGTTATTTATCTGCTTCAGTTTGCCTGGTGCTTTTTCTTGTCCTCTGACCTTCTCCCCAGGCTCCCCACAGCCTCCCAGAAACTCTGAGGGCACTGCTTCTCTCCCAGCCACCATCACTCCTGTGTCACCATCCAAGGCGCTGGTGTGAGGTCCACAAAGATGACAGTCTGCCTCCCCGGCGGGGGGTGCTCCTTGGCGGGGGCGGGGGGGGGGTAACATCTCTGGGCTGTTTCTCTTTTGCCCTGCCCCTGTCATGAATAGCAGGCCCGGATCACTTGTGAGAATGATATGCTTCCTCATTTGCTCCCCTCTGAGAGTCTGTAACTGTCACGACATTTTATCCCCACTGCGATTACGGCTCTTTCCCTCCCTCTCTCAGCCGTTACTTCCCAAACTCTAGTTTTATTCGGGGGTCCACAGCATCTCGGCTCTCCCATTGCTCCATAGCTCATGTATATGGTGGCTTCCAATCTCTTCTCTGAAGTTCTAACTTATTCACTATGAGGGAGAGTGAGCCCTCCTACCACATGAAACTACTCATAATGGACCCAATCACTGCAACTTCTAGGGTAGTTGTACGGAGCAGTTACATTTAAACAACAATAATTATGGTTTTATTGTAATTGGCTTTTTCTTCCTTTATACTATGGTTAGGGGATTATGTGGGTTTTTTAAAAAAACTATATATGTAGGTAGAGGACACTGTCTCTAAATTTCATTTCCAGTTACTATAGAGGGTATCACAATACATCTGTCGGAAAGGGGACCTTTGGGCCTAAAATTGTGAGGACCACTGTTACAAAAAGTAAGTCAGGTCACACCCCTCCTCCGCTCTCAAGGCCACATGATCTGCCCTCATCACTTCCTCACCAGAATTTTTAGTGTTCCCTGCTCTGTCACACGGGCCTGCTGCTGCTTCTCTAATGTGCCGGGCACACTTCTGCCCCAGGGCCTTTGCACTAGCTGTTCCATGGTGCTGGACACCCCGGCAGCCCCCTCCCCTGGAGTCCCTGGTAGTAAAAGCCCTCATAAGTATTTAGTGGTCCAGAAGGAGCTGGAAGAATATTTCCTTGGCCCCAAAGTAATGTATGTGGGTCCAAAAAGAGGAGTTTGGTGGAAGGGACACCAGGGCCTCCGGGAGAAGGTGGAGAAACAGGGTGGGGTTGAGGAGCATGTCCCTCAGCTGAGCCCAGCAGGACTGTCACTGGGAGCTGGAGTCTGGGCAGCAAGCACCGCTCCGACACAGAGGCAAGTCTTGGCTTCTAGCCCAGAACTGACAGGATCCAGAGTCGCCACATACCTGCCATGTTGACGTGCCACCCATGCCCATGGGCACACAGATTAAAAAAATAAAAGAACGACTTTTAAACTTGAATAATTCTGTTTGTTTGCTTTCTGCAAATTTACTTAGATCTTCTAAATAATATTAAATAAATATGGAAAAAGGTGTTTTTAGAAAGTTGAATTTCATTGGGTTTCATAATGAAGACCTGGGAGCAGGGGGTCTAGGGTGAAATATTTAAGGAGGCTCTCACTCCCTTTTAAGGCCCACCCTGCATCAGCCTGACCCTGAGAATAGGTGCTTCCTTAAATTTTATGCCTTAGGGTCCTCTCTTGCCTCACCCTAGAGGTGTCCCTGTTTGGAAGTTTGTTGGAGTGCAATGGGATGGAGTGACTCACTGGATAAATCTACGGTTGGGTTCTCAAAACCCACTGTGAGCCGGCTGAGTGGCTCAGTTGGTTAAGAGCTCTCTCAAGAGTTTGAGCTCTGAGCAACAGGGTTGCTGGTTCAATTCCCGGCCCAAGCTGAGCTGCCAACAGGTGGCAGGATGGCTCAGCTAAAAAAAAAATAATAATAATAATAAATATATAAATACCCACTGAACTGCACTCTTAAAACAGGTGCATTTTATCATATGCACATTATATCTCATAAAGTTCACTTTATAAGATCCTGTATTCTTCACATTCTTTGATAAGAAGCCCAGACACCGTATCTCACTGATGCTCACAGTCATTAACTCTAAAGTTAAAAATTAGGAAAGCTTGATTGGGTCGTGAAATGAGATTGAAACAAAGCCAAAAAAAAAAAAAACCACACACACACACACACACACAAATGTTAGTTACAAATAGGTCTCATAAATATAAAGTAATAGAAAGAGTATAACACGTCATCAGGAATAGTGTTACCAGAAGCTACTGTAAATAAATTGTCTGAGGCTTGTTAAGGGAGGAGCTGGTGTTGATGAAAAGCCTTATGGAAAGGTGGGATTGGAGAGTTGACAACTCGAGACAGTTGAGTCTGTGAGGGTGGATGAGCTGAGTGAAGACAGGAGAGCGCTGAGGAGGAAACCCTGAGCCACTCACTGGCAGGGCAAGAAGCGCTGTGATGAAGACAGCAGCTGGGGAGCCACACACCCCTCGCCACCCCGATACCTGGGAGGTTACACCACTCGCTTCTTAGGGCTCCTGTAACAAAGCACCACAGACTGGGTAGCTTACAACAACAGCATTTATACTTTCATAGTTCTGGAGGCTGGAAGTCTGAAATTAAGGTATCAACAGGGCCATGCTCGCCCCAAAGCTCAAGGCCCTCTTAGCTTCGTCCAGCTCTGAGAGTTGCTGGTGATCTCGGAAGGCGGTGGTTAAGACACATCGCTCCAATCGCCGCCTCTGTCACCACGTGACCTTCTTCCCCATGTCTGTCTGTCTTCACATGTCTTCCCTCTGTGCCTGTCTGTGTCCAAATTTCCCTCCTCTTATAATATACCCGCTAAATAAATTTAAATGAGGCGGTGGGAAATACAGAGAAAGATGCTTTCTGAAGCCTGCCCAGCTGGCTTGCTCAGCAGATCAGCCAGCTATGGGCTATCACCTCATCTTTGCAGCCACTGAGGCCTTGCTGGGCCGCTTGGCAGAGAACTGTCCTGCCGTGGTGACTTAGCTGCTGCTGGTACAGCTATAGAATCGGGCCTGCCAAGTGCAAGGCCAGTATCTGCAGGGTGACTCTTCCATGCAACCCAGTCCTTTCAGGCGCTCCTTACCACACCTGTGTGGAAGATTCAAAGACAATACTGCCAACCTCTATGCCTCTCCTAATGGCCAATTCCCTGTGTCCCATGATACCCCACATTAGGATTCAGTTCACCGATCAGTATAAATCTGAGACGCCAAGGCTTCCACAACAGCCCTTGAATCCAATTAAAATCTCGCCAGCCACAAAGCTGGTGCTCCTCGTGGGAAATGTCCTCCTGAGCCCATATTCTCCTCACATCTCCATGGTCAATACGTCTCCGGCTTCTTCTTTCCCATTCGTTTGTGCTTTTTTTCCTCCTGTTTTTGAATTCCAGATCTAGTTTGCCTGAGGTAACCAGTCCATAGGGAGACGCTTCCAAATCCCGTTTGGGCCCAGATTTGCCCCAAGAAACGTGCAATGCCACTCACCAACCCAGCAACTGCTGGATAACGCCCAGGGCGAGGAAGCAACACCACCGCCCTGCACATCAGGGGCCTGGACACAGCCTCTTGTCAGCATTGTGTACAGATTCTACATCAGAAGTCTGTCTTTCTGTCAAATTATTAGTGCCCAGATCAAATGAAACGGATTTGAATTTCACTGCTAAGTTAGAAGGTCAGAGATTTTCTATTTAAAAATATACGGACACTATTTTCCTACGGATATCAATGATTCAGATTCTGTGTCTATTTCTTCCTTGTTTTGTTTTACTTTTATTATTAATGTTAATAAAGCCTTTTGTTTACAGCTTACAAACAGCTTTCCCAAACAACAGGGCCACCCTCATTTTGTAGACGAGACTTGTGCGCCTATTAATGGAAGCCAAACTTCAAAAAACCTCAGTTCTTGTCTTCAATTCAATGCTTTCTCCCTTAAGCAGCCTCCCCCTGAAGCTACCGAATGAAAATTGTAGTAAAAGAACCTTGAAGAGTAGTACATTTATTGGAATCACTTTGGAAAAGTGGTCAGAATCTATGAACCAGAAGATTCCTGCATGGAAGGCTAGTAAAACGATTCAAGAAGTCCTCACCCTCCCAAAGGAGTGGGGCTCTGGCAAGAGAATCCCCCAGATGATGTCTGTCACTTCTCCCAAATGGAGAAGCCGATTATAGCCTGTGTTTGTGACTAGCTGGCTCTTGGAGGGCTCGTGGTGTGGACGCCATGCGTTCACAGTCAGCTCCCCACCCCTGCCAGAGAACTGGCTCTCAGGAGAGGTAGAGATTAAAGAAATCTCTATTTCCCCAGTTCCACTGTTCATTCATTGTTATGGGCTTAACTGTGTTCTCCCCAAATTCATATGTTAAATCTAGTCCCCAATGTGGTGGTATTTGGAGGTGGGGCCTTTGGGGGTGATTAGGTCACGAGGTGGAGCCCTTATGATAGGATCAGTGTCCTTATAAAAAGAGACCAGAGAGCTAGTTCTCTCTTTCCGCCATGTGAGGATACAAGGAGTCAGCAGTCTGCAACTGGAAGAGGGTCTCCCCAGAACCCGACCACCCTGGCACCACAATCTCAGACTTCCAGCCTCCAGAACTGTGAGAAACAGATTTCTGATGTTGATGAGTTACTCCATTTATGGCACTTTGTTATAGCAGCCCAAATTAAGACGTCAACCAATTCTCCAACACTTCCCATAACTCAATTCAATTCTTACTATCTATCTGTCCGATTCCACAGGTCAAAGGGCTCAGTCCCACAAGACTGCCTCCACTTCAGACCCTAGTCACAGTCCTGTATGGGCCACCCATACTTCTGAGTAATTGGCTATAAATCGAAAGTTCCTGCAACTTCCTCCTCATGTTTGATAATTTGCTGGAATAGCCCACAGAACTCAGGAAGGCACTGTGCTTCCTATGACCAGTTTATTATAAAGAGCACAGCTCAGGCAGAATCAAATGGAAGCCATGCACAGAGCATGGTATGGGGGCCGGGGGCGGGGCGTACAGAGTTTCCATGCCCTCTCCAGGCAAACCACCCTCCCAGCACCTCCCTGTGTTCACCAACCCTGTCATTTAGGAGATTTTATGGAGGCTTCACCATATAGGCATGATCAATTATGAACTCAATCTCCAGCCCCTCTCTCCTCTCCAGAGGTTGCAGGGTGGGAATGAAAGTTCCAATCTTCTAATCAAGGTTTGGTCCTTCTGGTGACCAGCCCCCATCCTGAAGCTATCTAGGAGCCCAACAGGAGTCACCACCACAGAACAAAAGACGCTCCTGTTCTTCAGAAAATTCCAAGGTATTTAGGTCTGTGTCAGGAACTGGGACACATATTATGGGGACATATCTCATTATGCCACAGTCAGGGGATAGGAAGGAACGGGGGTGTCAAGGACAACTGGGGAAGAGGTACATGAATGGATCTCTTGGAATGGACACAGAAAGTGAGGAACTGTGACCCATGCAAACATTCACCAAGGACAGTTACTGCCATGGAGGCTGTTAGGAATCCAGTGGAGGAACACTCCAAACCAAAGACCTACATCTGCAGCCATAAGTTGCCTCTTACATGGGTAAAATTTACAGTACTCTTGAGGGGGTGCTGAGCCAGGAATTTATCTATGTAAATATGGTTACTGATCCTCCCAAGCAACACCAAGGAAGCCAGATGGTTCAATTTATAATAAAATTTCAATTCATCAGTAATAGGATGCATTATTCCATGAAAATTTTGGTGTAATTAGCTACCCATTTGGAAGGAAACAAAGTTGGATGTCTACCATACACACACAAACAATCCTAATCAATTCAATATTTACACATACATTTATATATATAACAGTGATATAAAACATAGGATGGTGTATTTGTAAGTTTGGGGTAGTAGAGCCTCGCTAGGCATAACACACAAACCCAGAAGCCAAAAAGGCAAAGTCTAATGTATTTGATTATATAAAAATTTTAAATTCAGTATAGCATAAGACATTATAATTACTGTTAAAAGATAAATGACAGATGGGAGAAAATATTTGTAGCACATTTGTTCATTCATTATTCAACAGATATTTAGTGAGTACATACTGTGTCTCAGGCACAATGCTGGATGATCAAAACTTTACTTTTAAAATATTCACAAATTTGCATTTTTATTCAAATTTTTCATTTATGTGTTACTAAGAAAAGGATTCATATCCAAAATATGTGAACTGATATACCTAAAATAAATCATTAAAAATAAACAAAAATAAATAAAACAACAAAAATTGAAAAAATTTTTTTCACACACACAAAAAATATATCTGATGTATGTTAGGATTAGTTTTGGGTGCACATTAAAAAGTCAAAAAAGCAGTGGCTTAAATAGAGTGAAAGTACCTTTCTCTCACACTTAAAAAGATGTGGACGAAGGCCATCCAGAAATAGTACAACAATTCCATTGTCAACAGGACTCAGAATTCTTCCTTCTTTCTGTTCCACTATTCCAGTACTTGGTGCCATTTTCAAGGCAACCTCATGTTCCAAGATGGCTGCCACAGTTCTAGCGATCGACTCAGCATTCCAGGCAGCAGAAAGAAGAAAGGGAAACAGAACAAAAGGGTGTCCACCCTGCCAGATTGACTCCCTTCAAGCAGCCTTTCTGTCCTGCCAACATCTCATGAGCCACAACTTCTCTCAAGAGAGGTTGTTTAATAATCGTCTTTTACCTAGGTGCATTTTCACCACAAATACAATTAGGGTCTGCTACTAAGAAAGAATGGGAATATTAATACAGATGGCAACTAGAAACTTCTACCACTCTAGACAAACACTAACCAATAAAAGCTGGCCTGGCAATATTAAACTAAGAATTCATGGCTGAAAGCATTATTAGGCATACATAAATAAATACACTACACAATGATAAAGAATCCTATCATGAATTTGCATGCATCTAAAAATATAACTTCAATATGAACAAAGCAAAATCTGGTTCATTTATAATGAGAAATTGAAAAGCCACAGGCATGGAGGAAGACTTTGATACTCATCTATCAGAAACTTATTAAAAAAAAAGTTGTAATAATTTCTAAAGTCTGAACAACATAATTCACAAGCTTAATCTACTTTATATATTTGGACCCAACAAATAAGCAATATTCATTATTTTCAAGTACACATTGAATATATATAAAATTTGACTGTTTATGAGGTCACAGAGGAAGTCTTAAGGAATGCTGGAGTTTGTCTTATAGGCCACATTCTCTGAGTACAATGCAGTTAAACTGGAGAGTCAGTATTTTAAAAAAAATTTTTTTTAACCCCACTCATTTAGAAATAAGAAGTTAGCCTTGGATAACCATAGATTATAAAGGAACCTATGAATAAATGACAAAATATTGAGAATTTGATGTCTACAAAAGTACCGCTTTGGAAAACTTGTGGAATGCAGCTAAAGTATATAGCTACTGAGTTCTAAATTTATACCCTTATCTGTACTACATAAAAAAATAAAATAAAAAAGGAAGGTTGAAAACAGTAACTAAAGCATTCAACTCAAAAAGCTAGAAAACATTAAAGAGAAAACCAAAGAAAATATAAGGAATGAAATAAGCATGGTAGAGGGGAAAAAAAACAACTAATGAAATGGGAACTTTTAAATATTGGAGATAATTAGTGTCAGAGGAGCCTGTTTATCCCCTATTTCAGAGGCTTCCTTTCAAGGTTAGGGAGGAATGTAACTAGCCTCTCACACCTCCTGGGGACCAGAGTGGGTTTCCTGATTGGACCCAGAAAGTAAGCATGTATGAACCTGCCTCTTCCTGCTTCCTCTTTTCTTTGAGCCTGTCTCTCCCTCCCTCTCTCTCCCTCTCTCTCCATTTCTCTCTCTCTCTTTTTCCTCCCTCTCCCCAGTCCAGCCAAGAATGTGCTCAGTATTGTTCTTGACCACAGAGTAAGTTGAGCATAAAAACCTGTCTCCCAGGGACAAGGGAGGGTTACAGTTTCTCAACCCTGTGCGTAAGGGCGCTTGAGTCTGTCTCACTCTGGGATTCAGCCCTGAAAGTGCCTTTGCCCCACATATAAGTTTCATTCTCCTCTATCAATCTCATCAATAATAAAGATGGTAACTTGGTACTGCCCTTTTTGTTTTATTTTTCAAATGACCTATAAATTCCATAAGAAAGGCAGATGATGTTTATTGGGTTCCCTAAACGCCCTCCCCAATCAATAGCACCAAAAGCTGATTCCTTGAAAAGACCAATAAAATAAACTTCTAGCAAGTCCAGTCAACTCAAAGGATGAGGTCATAAACATAAGGAACGAAAACAGAGATCATAACTAGTGATACCGTAGGGATCTTTAAAACCATTAGAGAAGATGATGAACAAATTTATGCCAATAAATGTTAAACCTTAAATGAAATTGTACACAAAGTTTCAAAATAATATAAAAGACAGAGCCCATTTATTTTAGGAAGATGGCATAACTGATATACCAGTTAGACAAAGATTACACAAGAAAAGAAAATTATAAACCAATTTCACTTTTAAGCATACATGTAAAAATCCTAAGTAAAATACAAGCAAAACAAAGCCATGGTGTTTTGTTTTAAAATACATACATTATGGGCCGGCTGAGTGGCGCGATGGTTAAGAACTCGCTTGGGACCCCAGAGGGCCCGGGTTCGGATCCCACATATGAGGGCCAGTGACACTGCCCTCTACAGCTAAGATGCTGAACAACAGCTCAACCTGGAGCTGGGCTGCCATGAGTCGCCAGCGACGGCGTGGACTGCAGTCCCTGTGGCAGTGGATTGCCATGGGCTACCGTGTGTAGCCAGCAGCCACAGTGAGCAGCCGTCCAGAAGCCGGCGACTGATCTGCCTCACCCGGGAAGAGCGCAATGATGGTGCCAACTTGGGCCAGTGAAGCAACATCCTCCACAACTAGATTGAAGAACAAAACGACAGCAACTTGTCTGTTCCCCTTCCCCCAATTCCCCAGCACTGTTCCCATCCCCCCAATTCCCCAATAAAAATCTTTAAAAAAAATAAATTAATAAATTAAAAAAAATACATACATTATGACCAAGTTGGGATTATCTTGGACATGAAATGGTCAATTTTAGAAAAATATTTAGACAGAATCTGCCACATTAACAGATTAAAAAAGAGAAAAGATCACCATCTCAGTAGATGCAGAAAAATGTGTAACAAAAGCTAACTTATTCATGATACAAACTAAAAATAAAAAGGGATTCCCTTAGTTTGAGCAAAGATGTATACCAAGAACTCATAGCAGATTATCATTCTTCATGTGAAAATATTAAAAGCATTCCCATTAAAATTCAGGAATAAAATAGGATGCCAGCAGCCACTCCTCTATTCAACATTGTACTGGAGATCCTAGCCGATTCAGTAAGACATGAAAAAGAAATAAAAGTGCAAGAGTAGGAAAGAAAGAGCCAAAACATTGTGACTTCTTGCTGATAATATAATTGTCTACATAGAAAATCCAAGTGCTTCTACAAAGTTTGGAAAGTAATAAAGGTCCAGATACAAGATCAACATAAAAGATCAATAATATCTTATGCCCAGCAATAACCCATTAGAAAATACCATATAAGAAAGCATTGCTTACAACAGCAGCAAAAACCATTAGGAATTGAGATTAAAAGAACAGAATAATGTACAAGACCTTTACAGAGGAAATTACAAAATATTATTGCAGAATGCAAGACACATGAACAAATAAAGATATACAGCATGTTCATGGATAGAAGGATTCGACATCATAAACATAACAATTCTTTCCAAATCAATCTATAAAGTTAATGCAATTCCAATCAAATTCTGAATGGCTTTTCCAGGGAACTTGACAATATAATCCTAAAATGCAAATGGAATAGTAAAGGACCAAGGATAACCAAAACCATCTTGAGGAACAAGAAGTGATAAAAGGGGAGGGATTTGCCTCACCAGGTGTCAAGACTTATAAAGCTATAATAATTAAGACAATGTGATAGCAATACAAGGATAGACAAATACACCCAGAATCTGAACCCAGGAGTTTGATATAATAAAACCAATAATAAAATGATGGACTCTTTAATAAATTGTACTGGGTCAACTGGTTGTCCATTTGGAACAAAATAAATGTAGGTTGGAGCCTCACAGTGTAGTGGACGCGGATGCCCTGCCCTCTGCCCCTTCACACTCCTGATGCAGGTATACAGAGGTGTTCACCTGCAAATGCCTCTGAGGTCCTCGGGCTTCCACTCACACTGCAGGAACAGCAGGCTGAAAGTGCGGACTGACTTAATGCCCGGGGAAGGGAAGGGTGCTCAGGCAATGTGGGCAGGGCTGAAAGACAAACAGCACCACTTCCTCCCGCCTCAAGTGGAACCGAGTCTCAGTTGTCCACAGGGGTACCTGCTGATCACACACCTTTCCGCACCCTCCTTCTCTTCCCCTCTCATTGTTGGCACCCAAATCTTTGTCTCAGGTTGGCTTGGCTCCAGGAGGAACCAAACCTAAGATAACACCACACCAAAAAATAAATAAATGAGGTGCATAGGCGTCTCAAATATGAAAAGAGGAAAAGCAAAGTTTAAAACATTTGTAAGAAGAAAATATAGGAAAATCTGTTTATGATCTCTGCGTACGGGAAGGATTTCTTAAACAAGATGCGAAAAGCACATCATAAAGGGAAGGATTGATAAATGTGACAATGTTAGAATGTAGCATTTCTGTTCAACAAAAGACACCATAAACATAGTGAAGAAACAAACTACAGATTAGGAAAAGATATTTAAATCACACAAAAGGATCGTGACCGGAATATGTATGAACATCCTAGCAAGTATAAAAATCAGACAGAATGGGAAAACGAACTCAAGATAGAAATAGAAAATTCACAAAATAAAAAATATAAATGACGAAGAAACATGAAAATATGTTTTATCCCGATAATGCTTAAGGCGATGCAAATTAAAACAATGAGATAATCATATTTTATCTATCAGTTTGGCAAAATTTGAGAAAATGGAAACAGCTTGGGGGAAGGAGCAGACTCAAACAATTGGCTACAAAAAGGAATCCCCATTGGGTTGGCCGAGTGGCTCAGTTGGTTAAGAGCTCACTCAAGAGTGTAAGCTCTGAGCCACAGGGTCACCAGTTCAATTCCTGGCCTGAGCTGAGCTGCTGCTGAGCTGCCAACAGGTGGCAGGCTGACTCAGCTAAAAGAAAGGAATCCCTATCATCTTTTGGGAGAACAACTTGGGGACATCTAAAAACATTTAAAATGCTTATGCCCTATGACCCATCCCACTTTGAGACATGATAGCCTACAGAAATAACAGCATGAATATATAAAAAAATATATTAAAAGGTATGTTTTTCTGCATCATTAGAAAGGAGAAAAATAAAAGAAACTTAAATGTCTCTCGGTAAGGAATTGTAATATAAATGAAGCTATAGTACTCAGTCATTAAAAGCAACGGGTGAAGGGCCGGCCGAGTGGAGCGTTGGTTAGGAGCTGGCTTGGGAT
>NW_017731443.1:2717820-2728171 GCF_001890085.2 Hipposideros armiger
TTCAGCCTGGGAGTCTGGGCCACCTGTTCATGCAGCTTCGGGACTCTCGTGAGCCCAACTCCTGATGTGCCCCTTCCATCTTATGACAGAGGCCTGGCTTTGTGATCTAGTGAGTGATCCTTCAGCTCGTGATGAAAATTTGTGGCCACTTGGTCACTGTCTGTCCCTGGTCAGATGTTCAGTTTCTACCAGGGCTGGGTGGCACCCAGGAGCCCTTCTCTGTGGCAGATGGCATGGCCTTGCCCCACCACCTCCGAGCTCCATGGTGGCTTTGCTATGGGAGCTTTCCACATAGTGACCTTTCCCACTACAGATACCTCTAGTACCAGAGGGGCTGGTGGCTCATATGTGCCAAGCATGGACGCATGGATGTATGCACCCAGCTCCAAACCCAAACGGGCCCAGCAGGCGTGTGCTTCTTTCCTAATGGTGGAAGCTACGGGGTGCAAGGAGCCCCTGTTTACTTTGGAGAAGATGACTCGACATGCCCAGACGCCTGGACCTTCGAAAACTTCCCCAATGTGGCAGGCCTTGAATCTTTCAGTTCCCCTCCCTCCGGCCTCTAAAGCACACATATTCTACAAGGCTTCCAGCACGCCTACTGCTTCCTGCTCAGCAGGTCTGATTTACACGCTGCTGCTGATGGAGTGGACCAATGTGGCAGTCTACAGGCTGTCCAGATGGACCGGGTCCCTTTGGATTACACTGTGACAGACAGCAGGAAAATTAACATAGCCCTGGGGTAAAGCCATGAATGCAAATGTTGGCCAGATTGGTAGCCACATCCCATATACCCAAGATGATATTAACCAGCTCTGGGAAAGATGTCACGTCTTTCACAGACGCTGCACTGGGGGCTACTACTGCTTGGTGGAGTCTCTGGTTGCCCACCGTCATCTGCCATGAACCATCTGGCTTTTGCAGGGTCCAGACTGGTGAACTCAACAGGGCCGTGCTAAAGACCCCTAACCCTACATCCTCTAAGCCTCTGAAGATGGCACTAATCTCTGTCATTCCTCCAGAAATGCAATATCGATTTTGATTTTCTAGCTTAGCTGGGATGGGGCAGTGGGGAAGAGGATCAAGGAGGCTGTGCCAGGGGCTTCTACTTGGCCTTTCTAAATACAATAGCCAAAGCTCTGCAGCTCAGGGGACCAACATGAAGATTCAACCAATCGCTAAGTATTTTATACATTCAGGGGCTGGGAAAGTGACCACCAAGTGGGTCTCTAGATACAATAGGCCCATTGTGAGATGGACCTAGGACACAACTCCATTGATTATCTGGTCCCCACACATTCTTACTCTACTGCAACATGATGGCCCTTGGATCCTGGGTGTCAGTGTCAGTTTGAACTCTATATCCAACAGCCCTGGAACAACCTGGGTAGCCCATTGCGGCAGCCTTGGAGACGTGCCACTGAGCTCTCCCTTCAAGAGAGAAGCTGCCTCAAGGCAGTGAGCCCACAGCCTCCACACTGGGGCCACCGTGTTGGAGCCAAGGCCATGCCCTCTCCTGGCAGCTCCTGGTCCATGACTACACATAGCAGGGTAGTAGGGCCCCGGCATTTTCTTCCCAGTGTGGGACTCCCCTAAAGGCTCCCTCAGAGCCAGTGCAGCTGGGGCTTTTCCTACCCCACCCTCATTCCTTCCCACCCTCCCCTCACAGGTACCGGATTACCATTGCAGCCTGAAAGCTTTCCCCAGCTGCTCCTGCTCCCGCCTTTTACCTTTCACAGGTGATGCGCACAAACCTCTTGCATTTCTAGCTCCATCTGTCCACCCCCAGAGGACCTGAACTGACACACAGCCTTTCCCCAAGTACATAGCATGAACGGCTAAAGTTTCCTTCAATAGGTTGAGTTGCATCCCCCACAAAAGATGTTGAAATCCCAACCCCCAGTGCCTGTGAAGGTGACTTTATCAGAAATAGGGTCCTTGCAGATGATCAAGCTAAGATGAGGTCATTAGGGTGGGCTCTAACCCAATATGACCGTGTCCTTATAAAATGGGGACATTTGGACACAGTGACAGATGCACAACAGAGAGTAAGGACACCATGTGAAGATGAAGACAGAGATCGGGGTGATGCTTCTAGAAGCCAAGGAGCGCCATAGATTGCCAGCAAACCACCAGAAGCTGGGAGAGAGGCCTGGAACAGACCCTCCCTCACAGTCTCAGGAGGAACCTACCTGCCCACCCCTTGATTTCTGACTTCTGGCCTCCAGAACCTTGAGACAATATGTTTCTGTTGTTTAAGCCACCCAGTTTGTGGTACTCTGTTACAGCAGCCCTTGGAGACTCATACAGTCCCTTTGGGGAAATCCTAGAGAATCACTATTCTATATGTCCCTCCCCTCGGGGCCCTGGCTTTGGAGGGGAGACATCTCCAGGCGGGGAATTCAGCCTTCTCTGACATTCTGTTACAGTTAAGACCTGAGCCTGTCTCCAGTCGTCTGACCTCTGGCTGTAGAAGGGAAGGTTTCCTTAAATGCTGCCAAGAAATCCTCCTGACTTTGCTTTAAATTGTTGATCAATACCACTGAACTGGTCACTTTCTTTCTTCAAAGCATCAATGGTGCTCAGCCACAGCCTCACCACTCCACAGTCCTTATGATCATTATTTTCCCCAGTGTCTCTCAAACACAAGTCAGAGCATCCCTGTCCACCTGTCTCCTGTCCCAGGTGACTAAAGTGGAAGCTGAGCAGCTCCACCCCCCACCAGTGACAGGGGGCTCATCACAATTGGCCAGCGAGGCACCCCACCGCAGAGTCCCACCCTTGGAGTCAGCTTCCTAGGACCACTTCCAGTACTGCCTGCAAGTACTTCCAGTACTTCCAGTACTGCCTCCCTTCAGGTGTCTAGAAGCAGAGCCTGAGACAGGATTTTGGGAGCAGGGACTTACTAGGTTCAGAGCTCATCAGGACAAGACCGTCAGGTAGTGAGGGAAGCAGGATAGGCAAGAAGGAAGGTGAGCAAGGGCGCCGTCCCAGGCTAAGCCCAGCCTTGGCTTGATGCACAAATTGTACCTCAGACTTATCCCCATCTTGAGGTGAGGGGACAGCCTCTTGCACCCTGTATCAGTTCCCTATAGCTGTCCCCTGAACCTTCCAGGCTCTGTGGCTCCATCATCCAGGGCAGTTCTCCAGAGAACGGGGCAGGGTGCCCTAGCCGGGGAAAGGAGATCTGGTCTGGGCACCACCAGCAGCTCCACCACCACAGCCCTCTCTGCTGCTAGCTCAGGATGAATCACTAGCCAATCCCATTTCATTGTCGCTGGTGGGAGTAAGGTACCTGCCCAAAGTGTCTCCCAAGCTGCAGGGGACACAGGTCCAGCTCTCCGGGCAGTTCTGTGGATGCCTCTCCCTCTCTACTTGAGGTAAGGCAGGTGGGGGCACCACCGGCCACTCCTGCTCTGAAGAAACGTCGCTATTTCCACTCAGCTTGAGGCCTCTCTGACCTCTTTGATTGGCTGGAGTGGGGTGGTCACCTAGGAGCACCAAAGCCAGTTCTGCATCACTAACTCTGCAAGGATGGGGGACTTGTTGGTCCCTGTTTGCTTAGAGCCTCCACCAAAGGGAGGCAGAAAGTCTGATGGGGCGACCCTGTAATCTGAGTATGTGAGCTGCATCTGATTCCAGCTTTCCACTCCCAACTCCCTATCCTCAGAACCAGGGCTTACCCCGACCCTTGTCCCGCAAAATCAGCAGAAACAGAAACCAGAGCTGTATTCCTCCCCCACCACCACCCAGAGCGAAGCCAGGAGGAACAGAGCAGAGGAGAGCGCCACCTAGTGGACGGCAAGGGCAGCTGCCTCTGCAAGTGACCGAAAGGGACTTGTTACACTGCAGGACGGTGCCACAAGGGGCCAAGGGTCTGTCTGGATTGCAAAAGACTAAAGAGAGAGAACTTGGGAAAGCGAAGGAACCCAGGCGCTTCCATTGAGTTGTCATGAGCCCCGCCCCCACCTGCTTCTGTCCACTTAAAGGAGTGAGTTGACCCAACCAGGAGACAATATCCAGTCTCTAGTCCCCTCCCCTGATTCTTGGGGGAAGTTTCCTGAACATTCCAAGAAAAAGTCGCTTAAAATCCTTTTGGCTCTGGTTGCTTTATTCCAAGAAAAGGGTTAAGGAAAAATTCAGAAAAGGAAGACGTTCCCTCTTCATTGGCCCCACTACCTTAGCATGGTCTCTCAGGCAGCGAGGAGGAGGGCAGATGAGCCAACTGCCACCCAGAGATGGAGATGGAAGGTGAGTATCTCTATCTCTATGTAGATCTATGGACTTATAAGTACATTAAAAAATCTGGAAGAAACTGTACCCAACTGTTACCGGTAGTAGAGGCTCTCAGGGGCAGGGGAGTGGTGTTGGAGAAGACAGAGCTTTCACTTCTTAATTTATACACTTCCCCAAAAATGTGGTGGGATCATGGGTGAAGTTCACTTTCAGTTTTTCACCTCTTAGTGTATTTTTCGAGTTAAAAAGCAATTGGATCATGAAGGCTGAAAGTATCATGATGGTTGCCAGAGGCTGAGGGGAGGGGAGAATGGGGAGTTAGTGTTTTAATGGGGACAGTTTCTGTTTCACAAGATGAAAAGTTATAGGGATGGATGGTGGTGATGGCTGCACAACAATATAATTGTATTTAACACCTCTGAACTGTACACCTAAAAATGGTTAAGATAGTACATTTTATGTTATGTGTATTTTACCACAATAAAAAAAGAAGAAAAAGGAATTGGGAACAATGGAACATGAGGTGCCTCCTTAACCTTTTCACTGCATTAATTGATTTCAAGTTTGTTTGCCAAAACGTGTCAAAAATCTACAGAAAATAATTACAGTGTTTATATTTTTAAGTAAATACAGTTAGGGTGCTACATTTATTAAAAATGATTACTTTAAAGTATAAAAATTTCCTATTGTTATTCATTCTTGAAAAAAATATATATATATAGAAAAATGTACGTCTGCTTTCCTAAACTTCCCTTCAGGAACACTGAGCTCGTGAGGTGAGGTAAAGTCGAACGGCGCAGCTAGCGGCATGGAAATATTATTCGACTATAGACGAATGTTGCAGCGAAAATGCTAAGAATGCAGCACCGCCAATGAGGTGCCAAATCAAACCTGAACCTGACCAAGCCTTAGGCAGACCAGGGCTCCAAGTTTGGCTGGAACACATCCCTGCTCATTTGTTCATGCATTGTCTGTAACTGCTTTGACACTACAATGGCAGAATTGAGGGATTACGACAAAAACCATGTGGCCCACAAAGCCTAAAACATTTACTATCTGGCTTTTGACCAAAAAAGTTTGCCAACCCCTGCTCTAGGTCCAACTACCAAATTACAAGAAATACAGGAACATGCTCAACAATGTCAAGGGCATGCAACCAGCAAAATCCAGACTGCAGGAAACTGTAGGACAATACTCCAGTGTCTTCAATACGTAATTTGCAACAACAAAATATAGGGGCCTATAGATTCAAAAAGGGCTGGGTAGTGGTAGATAATAGAAGTGTGTTGGGGGTGGGCAGTAGATGGGGGAGGAGAGTTGTTTCTCTGCGAAGGGTGAAAAGGATAACTATTGCACTATTCTGTACACCTGACACTAACAACAACAAAAAACAAAAAAAAAGAAATGTGTTGGGAAAGAAAATAAAACTTAATTTTCCTTGGAAGCAAGTGAAAAGATAGATCTAAAACTGAAACCCAGGAATTAAAGTATAAATTGTTTAATTTAGAAATGGGGATTAAAAAAGAGGAAGCATCTATGAAAAAAATTAAATGAGGTTGCTTCTAGGTAGAGGTTTCAGGAATCAGAGAAATGGAACAGAGTACTAATTTTTTTAAGTCTAGTGGTAGTATATGACTTTTTAAACTGTGTATATGTTTAAACATAAAATATTTAAATATAAATATTTGAATGACATAATAACTTAAAATGTTTTTAATTTAATATATGGGTGAATAGTTTGATAATCTTGGATTATGGCGGGCCTTTCCTAACGTGACCTGAAAGTCAGAAACAACTAAGGAAATGGTTGATGTATGTGGCTGCATAAGAATCTAAAACTTCTTGATAAGGAAAGCTATTGTACATATAAGGTTGCAAGACAAATGATAACTGGAAGAAAAGATTTGTAACAGATAATACAGACAAAGGATTAATATGACAGTTGATTTGTTGTTGTTGTTTTGTTCCAAGCAACAAAAACTGACCTTAGCTGATTTGAGCAAAAAGGGATGGACATTGAGTACAGCGCAGACTCCAGAAAACCTGGAGAGCAAGTCTTGAAGGCCTCCCAGACGATGCTACAGCTGGTCAGGTAGAGATCCCACTGCCACTCCCCCATGCTGGGCACTGGGCACTGCCATAGGTCAGCTTCCATTGCTTCCTCCCTCTCCAGAATAAAACCTGCAGTTTCTGCTACCTCTGATCATTAGCTTCCAATTGCATTTCTGAGAGTCTGCGCATCTAAATGGCAGGGCCTCACTCACAGGCCAGCATCCTAGCTGCAAGGGAGGCTAGAAAACAAGCCCCTGCCGCTTCCAGCTTCCATAGCAGAAGTCAGAGATACCCCAAAAGGAGGAGGGGGGTTCAGATGCTGGGTGGACAAAAGTAATGCACAATACAAGACCTGATTTATCAGAAGAAATTATAATTCATTAAATAAAGGACAAAAAACTTGATAGAAAAATCGGCAAAGGACATAAAGAAGCAATTGACAAAACAAATGAAATTAACCAATAAATACATAAAAAAGCTGTTGAGCCTCACATATAGCAACCACTGGTGGTTGCCTACTCCAAGTCAGTTCCCACCTTCTTCCATGCTGGCAAAACCTTGATGTTGTGTAGATATCAACCCCACCTTGCAAAGAAGTCAGGGGAAAGCAGATGGTCCAGCTCTGGTCAATAAGTGTACAGAGAGATATACTGGGGGGCTTCCAGGAAAGATGTCTGTATCAGTCAGCATAGGCTAGCTGCTATAACAAACATGCTCCGACTCTCTATAGCTAACAAAACAAAAGTTCATCTCTTGCTCATGCAAAATCTAACATGGGTGTTCTTGGTTGAGTGCTCCTCCCATAAAGTTCTCCTCCAGGCAGTGAATCAGAAATCTAAGATCCTTCCATCATGTAGTTCGGCTGTCATCAAGATACGGCCCCCACACCATGCCTTCTGCTCACATCCCATTGGCCAGAACAGGTCACCTGGTCACATGGACACCCAGCTGCAGGGAAAGAGGGAAGCTGGAAACTGTCATTTAGCTCTGTGCCAGAAAGAGAATGAGCCAAATTTAGTGAATACCAAGAACTGTCCTTGCCATAATTCCCCCTCTGGTCACCACATATCCATTTGAATCTTCCTGCCATATAAAGGGTGTTTCTTGATTGGGCCTAGTCTTCCTCTCTTAGCAAAGCTCCCTTTCCATTGCTTTCCATGTCCTCAGGGTCCTTTTGCATTAACCGCCTTGACCACATCTGAAGCAGATGTTGGTGGTCCTGTTCTCCTTGGGGTCCGTACAGCCTTCGCCCCTGGTTCTCTGCTCCCTCTGTTGAGACCTGAAAGTACATTGTGCCCTCCCCATTCTGACCCAGGGGGTCACCACCAGGCCTTGTGCCACACACCAGACTCCCACTGCAAGGCCTGTATAGATCCAGGGAGCTGCTGCTTTGGGCCAGCCGAGAAAGGTGCCAATCCCCGTACTCAGCACCAAGGGAAGAGGCCTTGATGAGAACTGTCAGCAGGGTGCACATAGAACACAGAAGAAGGAGGTTGAGAACTCAGAGCACAGCCACACACACGATTTCCAGAATAAAAAATTTAATAGAGGAAGTGAAAAAAAGAAAACTCCTCTGAGAACAAAAGCTACGTTCCAGATGTTCCGATGGGAGAGCTTGTTCCAGCATAGAGCCAAACGCAAAGGAATGAAAGCACAGATAAAAAGAGTCTGCGTGTGAAATCCAGATCCGGGACCCCAAATTGGGGGTAATTGGGTTTCTAGAAGGAGAAAGATGAACAATAGGATGCGTGGTAATTTAAGAACTATTGAGTTGTCGGAAAAGTCATGACGCATTTTTGCAACGAGAAACATAGAAAAAATACGTCATGACTTTTCTGACAACCCAATAGTAGAGTATAAGAGAGACATGAACCTTGAGATCTGAAAGGACTGCCACCAGGAGTGATGAGTAAAGAACACACGCCTAGTTGCAGCCTGGCAAGACGTCTGATCTCCTCAGATACAGACAAAGAGACCAAAGCTTCTGGACAGAAGGGCCCTGGCAGACAGGGAGGCAGGCTTCTCCTCTGCAACCCTGGAAGGGAGAGGGGAGGGAATCCATTTACAAACTGGGGAGAGACAACAGCCCAGCAGGACAAGAAAGGCTCCTTCATGAGTAGCAGAGAAAACAGATCCGAAATTGCTCTGACAAGATGAAAATCAGATCAGAGCAAAAGCTTTGAAAGAGCAGAAGACAGACTACAGGTAACAGTGGTGAGCCATAAAGTTTGTTTATAGTTACATTTCGGTGGACACTAATGTGCCGGAGAAATTGAGTATAATTACTAAAGAGCAATTATTGAAACCCAGGAAACACACCATAAGAGAAAACTTAATAATAAATAGCCTAAGAATGGAACTAAAATTTCTCAATGACATCAGCCCAACTCCAGAGTTGGGGCCAGCGGCAAGGCAGTGGGTGAGGGAAAGTGAAGTGTTCCAGAATTCTCTTTTGGGGGCCTGTTGGGCAGAGAGGACAAGGCAAACATCAGGAGGTGGAGTGCTTTTAATACCTTGGATAGTTAATACTTGGTCATATGGTAAGAGGGAATTTGAGGTTTAAATAAGTTTGTTTAGGTCAGAAAGTCAACCGCTAGTAGAATTCAGGAGCCCAGTGGAATTTCTAAATCGGGAGTTAAGGAGGTGGGGGAAGTAAAATTGGAGTTGTTCAAGCCAGTAAAAGTGAAGAAAGGGAAAAAGAAAACGGCAAAATTAAATGATTGGAAAAAGCATATCATTCCAACCCCTGAGGAGGCAGGAGGAGGGGAGGACCAGCAGGCAACACTCACAGGCTAGAGGATTTCACTCTGACGAAAATGAGCCTTCGTTGTTCCACAGCTAGAGGCCTGGGCTGAAAGTGCTGACCTGATAAACTCCCACCCCAGCTACAGAGCTGTACAATTCAGGAAGCTCTCGAGAAAATGGGGAAATATAACCCAAAAGTCCAGAGGTGAGGCGTGGTCAGACAATGTCATCGAAACCCTCTGTCTCTCCGCTCTGTCTCCCCAGGCACTCGCTTTATCTGGCCATCAGCCCCGCTATGGTCACAGGGGGTCCACCTGCGGCAGCTGGGGCTGCCTGGCTCCTTGATCACAATTAGTAAGAGAGGGTCAGTGCTGTGCTGGTAAGCCATCTCTGGGGGTGGGGGTCCCTGATTTGTAGCATTTGCCAATTTCTGTGGTGTAAATACTCCCACCATGGCTAATTTCAAGCTACCACCTTGACAACACAGTTGGAAAGAGATGCACACAGTAGCTTCTCACAAGCCAGTTCTAACCAGCTCCAGCACACCGCCGAGAAGACAAGCATCCTTCACTAGGCCAAGGAAAATCCCCTGGATCGGAGGATGGGATAACATGGATTGGTTCAGACTAATTAGAGCCCACCCCTGGAGCTGAGAGCAAGGTCAAGTCCACCCAAACCATTGGCAGCTTCACTACAAGGGCAGGAGGGAGGAGCAGATGTTGGGAGAGGAAGTCATGAGACACCTCTCACCCTCCCAGCATTCCCTTCCCAACGCCCCTGCCCAGCCAGGGTCTTGCAGCTCCCGGCGGCAGCCCTGGTGCTGGCCAGCAGCCCCTCGAGCAGGCCCCACCTGGCGTGGTGGTGAGCAGCGGCTGATTCCTGACGATGAAGTCATGAGGCTGGCAGGCAGAAGGACCTCAGGGACAACCAAGGGCAGCAAAAAAATGATGTCCCACGAACCATTTCACGGGCCTTCATTGTAGCTGCCTGGCCAGCAGCCAGCCTGCCTACCAGACAATATCAGCAGCCACGGCTGGGCGACTTCCAGGCAAAAGAGGGCAGCCGGGATGCTTCACACATGGTCTGCAGGTTCTGGGCTTTGGTCCATCTCTGAAACCCACTGAGGTGGGACGAAGCTGCAAGGCCGGTATCCCTGACTATCTCTGCCATAGGTCACGATCATGTTGTCAGGTGGCTCATTTTTCTTTTCTTTTTTTTTTTTTAAGATTTTATTGGGGAATTGGGGGAGGGGAACAGACAAGTTGCTGTCCTTTTTGTTCTTCAGTCTAGTTGTGGAGGACGTCGCTTCACTGGCCCA
>NW_017731443.1:2728901-2736493 GCF_001890085.2 Hipposideros armiger
GAGAGAGAGAGAGAGAGAGAGAGAGAGAGAGAGAATATCTGTGTGTGGTGTGTTGGAAGGGGGCTTCTCTGTGCGAATATAAATGACACAGTGAACAAGAATGGAGCAGGGGTTCTCACTGGGGGTGATTTTGCCCCCAGGGGACATCTGGCAATGTCTAGAGACATTTTTGGTTCTTATACTGAGGGGAGGTGATACTGGCGTCTAGTGGGTAGCGCCCAGGGATGCTGCTAACATCCTACAGTGCACAGGATGTGGTCCCCCACAGAGAATTACCAATGTTGACAGTATCGAGGTCGGGGGGAGCCCTGATCTAGAGCAGTGTCCCAAAGTGGGGTCCTCAGATGAGCAGCATTAGCACCACCTGGGAACTTGTTGGAAATGCATGTTCTTGGCCCCACCCCAGACCTACTGAATCAAACACTCCGGGGGGTGGGCCCAGGAGACCTGTGTGTTTAATGCACCGTCCAGGTAATGCTAAAGCACACTCCAATTTGAGAACCATGGATCTAAGAATACACGTTGAATCTCTGGTTGGGGGAACGGTGACTTTTTTTTTTAATTGGGGGAAGGGGAACAGACAAGTTGCTGTCATTTTGTTCTTCAGTCTAGTTGTGGAGGATGGAACGGTGACTTTTATGTTTTCCTTTTCCTCTCTATTTTCTAAAATCTCTGTATTTAAGTAGGTATTACCTGTGCGATCAAACTATAATCTAAGGTCTTAATTAACCAGTGATGCTAAGGTTTCCTTGTCAGGGAAGAAAGAGAACACAGGTCCCAAGACCAGAATGTAAATCCTGGCTCAGTTTAACAAATAAGCCGTGTGACATTGAACGAGTGAAGCACTCGAGGCTTGGCTTCCTCACCTTGGAAATAGGCATGAGAATAGTCCCTCTTTCTCAAGTTTACTGAGGGGAAGAGATGACATATTCCAGACAAAAGCACCCAGAGCTCTCCTGGGTTTGGGGGAAGCGATCAGTAGGTTCCCTGCTCCTGAGGTGGTGTGAACAGTAGGTGGCTGGCGACAGGAAGGGTTCATGACGAGGAGGGGAGCTGCCACACCACCCACACGAGGACATGGCTGCTACATGGAGGCAGCTGGGTTTTGTTCTACTGTATTTCTGGTTCCCGAGTCTAGGGAGGAAGCCAGGCATTTCTGCTCTTGCTCTGGGAGGCCATTCTGATTGGGCCAGAGCTGAAGTTTTTCCCAAATAATCTCTTTTTGGAAAAACCCAAACACGAGGAGACTGTGCTGGGAGTCCTAGAGGGGCGGGGAGAGGAAGGCCAAGTTCTCCAGAGCCAGGGAAGGGCAGCACCCCCAGGTCCCACAGGAAGTGAGCTTCCAGGGTTTCTGACTCACTGAACCCAAGGAAGGGATGGCCATGCTGTCCAGAGAGAGGCTGCGCCCTGACCCCAAGGGGCCACAGAAACCACAGGACTCCAGGAGACCATAAGGCATGGCAAAGGGCATCTCCATGGTGACTGTGTAGACCAGAGATGGGTCCCCAAAACTGGGAGCTGCGCAAGGTCCCTGTGGCAGGGCTTGGAGAGGAGAACCCATTGATGGCTGGGACTTTTTTCCCTCCCTGTCCAGGGTCAGGCTTAACTGGGTGTAAATGATCCTGTCAGGGTTGACACCAATTTAAGATTGTGAAATACTGGTTCTTCCCTGTTACCACATGCACCTCATCTTCTGAGAGAGGAATCATTGTACCCATTTTACAGGTGACAAACTGAGACTCACAGAGGCAGGTACCTCACAGAGCAGGCCCCTGCCTGAGCATAACCCCCAGGCTGTTCCACCTCCAGCGTCAAGGAGAACACACCTGGGGTGACACTTCATACCCAGCTTCTCCCACACCACCCTTGGTGGCCCCTCACCCATCCAAGGCCTCCCATGGAGCTCCCGGAGCCTTCAGCCCTTCCCAAAAAGATGCCATTTGCAGAGAGGTAAGGACAAGTGAAAATGGCCCCAAAGCACCCCACCCACACGGCAAGGCCATACTCAGGGCTGTGCTTCCCCAGAAGAGGAGAACCAATAAGGTGGCAGATTTCTAGGTACCAAAAGATTTTTGTCTTCCATCTGTAATAGGGAGTGGGGGCTGGGAAGGTTGTGGAAGCAGGAAAACCAATCAGCAAGCCAGCACAGACAGTCCAAAGGAAGACAGCCCTCAGCAGGCCCAGGATCCCACATCCAGGGCGGAGACAACCCTGCCCTCATGTGAACCAGACCATATGGACAAGAACCTCCCTCAGCCCACACTGGACCCCTGCCTTCTAACCAGAGAGCTTGGACGGCACAGTCACGGTAGGAGATGACGTCCCCTCCCACGTCCACGAGAGCCCATTTTGCTCAGGCAACACCACTTACATGTTCACGTGTGTTCAGCCACTTTTTCTGGTGACATTTTGTTTAGGAGCATTTCATCCATGGACCCACTGAACTGGATGCTGTTGGATATCATTCTAGAACAAATGACATCTGCCCTGCACCAAGGAAATGTCATATTCAGGCCAGCCCCACCGGCTGGCAGTTACTGCGCCCACACTTACATGAACGTATGTGCAGGCCAGGTCTACAGCAGCCAGGTCTCAGTGTCCTCGTCCCCACCTGCTGCCACACTCTGGTGTCTATCCAAGTCTCAGTCAGAACGCTGGGGTATGACAGTAGTAGGCCCTTTATACATATCATGGGTCAACTGAAAAAGTCAAATGCACCAGTTAGAGGCGAATAGTAAAATGCCAGGTTATGCCCGTCACCAGACAGTCGCCCAGCAAAAGGGAACCTTGGCAACACAGACGGGTTGGGGCCAATTTTACAGGTAGACAGCAGGGGGCGCGTTGGGCGACCTTGAATAAGGGACCCAACATTGCTGGGCTTCCATTACTACATCTGTAAAACGCATAGAAGACAGCGTCCCCTTTGGGAGTTCTGGTAAGGGTTTCAGAGAGTAAGTGCCCGCAGCTCTAAGCCTGCCCTGTGTCGTGCCTGGCACAAAATAAGCATTCATTAGATGTTGGCTCCTGATGGCCCCAGGCGGATCTTGCACCTGGGCCCCCCCAGACTTCTGTGTCTGATCACCAGACACAGGGTCGTTGCCCATTTTCTTTCTGGAGGATTCAGGACTCCGGCTTGCCATCTCTCTGCCTCAGGGCCCTACAGGGCCTTCAATCTCGAATCCTCACAGGTGAAGTCCCAGACAGGCTCTGAGCAAAGGCATCCTGTCCCTCAGAGCTCCAGGGAAGACAATTTCCTGTGTAGCCCTTCCCCCAAAACTAGGCTCTTCTGAGCCTAGAGATTTGGGGTGAGGGGTGTGTCTTTGAGAGGAAGGGGAGGTCACATGACAGGAAGCCAGACCCGGCCCAGGAGGCAGCCACTCCTACAGTCTTTCTGAGCCCATTGTCTTCTCCCCTTAGGACCCATTTCAGTGTCTGCTCAAGCATCTGCCGGCTTAGAAGATGACAGCATCTGACTTTTATCAGGACAAAGAAAGAATGATCCCCAGAGGGCCTGATGATTACCTTGTGGTTTCCTTGGAAACCAAGTCCCCGGCTTACCTTCTTCAGGCTTCTTCTCTCTCTCCTGCCTTGATCTGGACCACGAATCCAAGAAAGGCCAGGTCACCGCTGTAAAAGGGGGGCCACCAATGAAGAGGAAAGAACTCCACAATTTCTCTGTCTTTCATGTAAGGTCCATTCTTCAGGGTCACTAGGAACCTGAGTTGCTGAGGGAAATAAATGTGGGAGGAATAATAGAATTAGAAAAGCACCATTTTGTAACTTCTAGTAAAAGAATTGATTCAGCCAATGATCACCAATTGTTAATACATTCAGAGGAAAAGTTGATGGGTATTCCAGTCAATAACAAGCCACCCCAAGCACAGAGGCTAACAAAAGCCATTTCATATGCTGTCCCACCGTCAGAGTCAACCAGGCTCGCTGGGTAGAGCTCACTTGGGGTCTCTCAGACAGTTGCGATCAGATGGAGGCTGGGGCTGGAGTCATCTAATCATCAGCGCCACCCTTCATTCTCATATCTGATGCCTCCGCTGAATGACGGGAACAGTGGGGATGGGATGGGGCATCTCTCTCTCATCTTGTGACCTCTCCACATGGCTGGCTAGCTTGGGCTTCCTCACAGCATGGCGGTCTCAGGATAGTCAGACCTCTTGCGTGGCAGCTGGATTCCCCCAGAATGAGAGTTCTGAAAGACTATGGGGAAAGCTACAGCCTTCTTATGACCTAGCCTCAGAAATCTGTGTCACTCTCGTCACATTCCAGGGAACATCAGATACAAGGGACGGGGACTACATGAGGGCATGAATAGTGGGCACATGGTTTGGTGGAGGAACATCTATGGAGGCTAGCTACCAAATGAGGAACCTTACCACGGAGGGGGCAGGCTGTCAGCATCAGAACCCACAAATCATTTTTAGAGTCACTAGAAGAGGGACAAGCTGACTGTGTGTGCCTCCTAATATGGTGCATTGGGAAGCCCCGACACCATCCATGGAGTATTCTTGTCAAAAGAAAAATTAAGCCTAATTCTAACTGCACCTCTAAGGCTAACGTGCATTTGCGGGAAGTACAGAGGTAAGAGGTAAGCAATACTGTGAGGAAGCAACCAGAGGAATCCAGAACATGGAATGAGCCTCAGGAGAAATGACAAGGTCTCTACAATAAGTCAATGGCATTAAATTAAAAAAAGAAGAGAGAGGGGGCCGGCCGAGAGGTGCGTTGGTTAGGAGTTGGCTTGGGACGCCAGCTCTGAGAAGCAGGGCCCCTGTTCAGATCCCACATGAGGGCCAGTGACGCTGCGCCCTCTACAGCTAAGATGGTGAACAACAGCTCAACCTGGAGCTGGGCTGCCGTGAGTCGCTGGCAACGGCATAGGTTGCAGTGAGGCTGGCCGGCAGGGGGTGTGAGCTTTCATGAGCTGCCTGTGAGCTGCCGTGAGCAGCTGTCCAATGGCCGGCGAGCGACTGCCTCACCCGGGAAGAGCGCAATGATAATAACCAACATGGGCCTGTGAAGCGACGTCCTCCACAACTAGACTGAAGAACAAAAAGGACAGCAACTTGTCTGTTCACCTCCTCCAATTCCCCAATAAAATCATTAAAAAAAAAGAGAGAGAAGGGAAGGGAAGGGACGGGTCCTACATTGGAAAGGCCTTAAGAGACCTGAAGACAAAACCCTGCACGCAGGCCTTTTCTGTATCCAACAAACCAACCCTGGTATAAAAAAAGACATTTTTGAGGCAAACAGAGAGATCTGATTATGGTCTGGGTGTTAGGTGATCCCAGCGGGTTATTATTTATTTTGTTAGGTGTGACCATGGCTTTACGGTTATATAAGAGTGTGTGAGTGAGTGAGTGAGTGTGTGTGTGTGTGTGTGTGTGTGTGTTTAGGGAATTACATAGAAGTGAAACCACATTATATTGAGACTTCATTTTAAATACTCCAACAGAAAGACAAATGAAAAGAGGTGGGGGAGAGGAATAGCTGAAGCAAATCTGGTAAAATTTTGCTCATTATCAAATCTAGGTGGGTGATGGACATATGGGCTTTATTGTACAATTCTTTCCACTTGTGTGTATGTGTTAGAAATAGTATAATAAAAAAAAAATTTAAGGGGCGCCGTTGGGAAGGAGGCTTTTATTCCCTACTGCTCCTGACAGCATGGCCTCACACTGGAATCATTTGTCACAGTAAACTCAGCTGCCCAGACCTCATCAAGAACAAATGCAGCCTTTCAAAGTCACCTTTCACAGAGCCGGAGGCCCAGTTTCTAAGCTGTCCTTCCGCCCCTCCTATTGTTAAGTGGGGGCTCTGCTCAGGAAGGTTTTAGCTCTCAGGATTGTCATCCCCAGCATTCTGTCCCCTTTGGGCGGGGCTACACGCAGCATCAAGGAAGGTTTGAAGCAGACAAAGGGAAGAAGTTCAACTACATGGCACGTACAAGCCCACATGTACAGCAGGTCCACCTCCCCCACCCCATCCTCCCCGCAACGAGAGAGAGAGAGAGAGAGAGAGAGAGAGAGAGAGAGAGAGAGAGAGAGAGAGAGAGCAAGAGAGCGCGCGGTGGTCTTTCCTTCTGGTCCACCCACTCCCACAAGCTGTCTCTTCCATAGACTTGGAACCTGCCTATCTTTGAAATTCCCTTTGGATTTCAAGGTCAAGTTCCTCAGATCAACATTTGGGGGCTTCAAGGCATGAGTATATGGCCCCCCATGGGGTCATATGGGCTGACTCAGACCTCCTGGGAAGGAAAGGAGTGCAGAGGGAAGATTGCTGGCCTGGGGGTCAGGAGCACCTCTGGGAGAGCCCCGCTTCTCTGAGCCTCATCACTAAGCCGGGAGCAGGCCTGATGCTGGGCCAAGACCCAGACCTCTGAGATACTGTGAACTGTAAAAGGGTGGGGAGTAAAATATTGAGCACCTGTTCTCCTGGCCAAGGTTGATGGCTCATTTGATGTGCAGCAAAGCACAGCAACTACAAGTCAGTTTGATTTCTCACAGGCAGGTCTGACTCTTATATCCACTTCCTTTCCAAGGAGAACCCAGGCCACACCAATGAATCCCCTGGGAGATGTCATCTGAACCCCGGGTCTCACCTGAGCACATGAGAGATGAAGCTTTACAAAGAAGGCACGTGGGTTCAGGTGCGACAGCACAGAGGGGACTAGTGGTGTATGTGTTCAGCCACAGGAATGCCACGTGCTCAGCCTGGGAAGCCCTTGGTCTCAGAAAAACTCTTCAGAACCACTATGTAATCAAAGAATTCAACCCAAATGAATATACTAAAATTAACCCAAGTTTTCTTCTGTCCCATAATTAACAAGGTTACAGAGTCTCTGGTATACCTGCCTACCTTCCAGCTGGATGATGACATGGGAACACACTTGTGCACACACACTCAGGCACACACAGAGGTCAATGGAAAGACATCAAGCCACCCAGAGAACGAGTTTTTGTAGGTCCCACCAGACAAACCAGGTGCCCTGCCCCATCCTCAGCTGACTAAGCCCACATTCTAAGGACCATCCCATGGATAGTGGGCATTTTCCTGTCCCTCTCATTAGGAAGGAAGGGAAGGCACATCCACAGACTGGTCAAGACTCAAATGACATTAAATACATTAAGTCACATAACCAGGTAGGCAATGTAGCCGGGGGGAAATTCAAAACAGCCAGAATATTCTATTATAGAAACATTTCTTTTCTAAAAAAATATTTTTTTCTAGCTGAAGTTCTTTCAACATGGCAAGATTATAGGGGGTTCTTCTTTTTTCTTGTCTATATTTTCATCCCTTTTTACAATACTCATGTAGAGCTGTTTCCATAGAGACTTCAGCACTGTTACCATTTGGGGCCAGATAATAGTTTGCTTCTGGGAGCTGTCCTGTGCATTGCAGGATGTTTAACAGCATCCCTGGTCTCTACCCACTAGTTGCCATTAACATCCCTCCAATTGTGACAACCAAAAATGTCTCCAGACAGGGCCGGCTGAGTGGCGCGATGGTTAAGAACTGGCTTGGGATGCCAGAGGGCCCCGGTTCAGATCCCACATATGAGGGCCAGTGACACTGCCCTC
>NW_017731443.1:2736733-2744425 GCF_001890085.2 Hipposideros armiger
CTAGACTGAAGAACAAAACAACAGCAACTTGTCTGTTCCCCTTCCCCCAATTCCCCAGCACTGTTCCCATCCCCCCAATTCCCCAATAAAAAATCTTTTTAAAAAATAAATAAATAAGGGCCGGCCGAGTGGCGCGATGGTTAGGAGCTGGCTTGGGATGTCAGAGGGCCCCGGTTTGGATCCCACATGTGAGGGCCAGTGACACTGCCCTCTACAAAAAAATAAAATAAAATAAAATAAATAAATAAAAATAAAATAAAATGGAAGAAGGATTCGAATAGACATTTCTCCAAAGATATAGAAAATGGCCAATAAGCACAAAACAACATGTTAAAAAAAAATGTCTCCAGACAATGCCAAATGTCCCCAAGTGGGCAAAATCACTCTCAGTTGAGAACCATAGCCCTAACGTATACCTGCTAAGCCTGGGCATGAGGCATGGGGCATGGGGCATCAGAAAGATGAAGGAAGACCAGGCGAGAGTAAGGACAATAATTAGCATGTATTCAGGGATTCCCAAGTGCCAGGTGCCATGCTCCACACTTCACAGGTGTCATCTGATCCTCACCAGAACTCAATAAGAAGGCCCTGTGATCATCCCCATTCTAGTGAGGCTAAATGACTTGTCCCAGGTCCCATGGCTATTAGAGAGTATGTTATGAAAACCAAGAGGAAAGATTTTCAAGAAGAAAGGAGCCATACATGGTTCGAGATGTAAAGTGCCCTTAAAAATAAATATAAATTGTACAAAATAGTCATGGGATGTGAAATGCAGCATGGGAAATATAGTCAATAATATTGTAAAAACTATGTATGGTGTCAGATGGGTACTAGACTTATTGGGGGGAATTATTTCATAAATTATATAGATACCTAACTACTATGCTATACACCTGAAACTAATATAAAATAATACTGAATGTCAACTATAATTTAAAAACTATTTAGTTACTGCATGTAAAGTACAGTATAGTCAATGGTATTATAGTAGCTATGTACGGTGTCAGATGCATGGTAGACTTATTGGGGTTATCACTTTGTGAGGTGTGTAAATGACTAATCACTATATTGTTTTATACACCTGAAACTAATAAAAAAAATAATATAAATGGTACACCAACAAATTAGTTAACTCAGGTGAAATGAACAAATTCCTAGAGACATAAACTATCAAAACTGACTCTAGAAGAAATAGAAAATCTAAATATACCAATAACAAGTAAAGAGATTGAATTAGTCATCAAAAAACTATCTTCAAAGAAAAATCCAGGCTCAGATGGCTTCACTGGTGAATTCCACCAAACATTTAGAGTTAATACTAATTCTTCATGAATTCTTCCAAAGCATAGAGGAGGAGAGACACAAATTCATCCCGTGAGGTCAGTATTACCCTGATACCAAAACCATACAAAAACATCACAAGGAAACTACAGACCAATATCTCTTATGACTACAAATTCAAAAATCATTGACAAAATACAGTAAATCCTCATTTAACATCTATCAATAGTTTCTTGAAAACTTAAGGAAAACGACATATAACAAAACTAATTTGACCATAGGTTAATTAATATAAACAAAAGTTAAGTTCCTACAGCATATTTCTGGTCACAGAAACATCACCAACTTCTAAAGACTCAAAACACTTCTAATATTAAACATTTAAATAAATGTGAGCTATACATACATTTCAGAAAGATGAATAAAAATGAGTAAGATAATTGTTTTCCAACCAACTTATTCCTGTTCATGGTTGAGAGTGGCCAGAGCCTCTCCCAGTAGCTCAGGGTACAAGGCAGGAATCTACCCTAGACAGAATGCCCTTCTATCACAGTCGTTTCAACAAATGGTGCTGGGGAAACTGGATATTCAAATGCAAAAGAATTAAGTTGGACCCTCTACCTCATACCATATATAAAAATTTACTCAAAATGGATCAAAGGCCTAAATGTAAGAGTTAAAACTAATAAACTGTTAGAAGAAACCATAAGCATAAATCTTCATGACCTTGGATTAGGCAATGATTTCTTAGATACGACACAAAAGTATAAATGACAGGACAATAAAATAGACATTATCGAAATTAAAAAACGTTTGTGCTTCAAATGACACCATAAAGCTGTTAAAAAGATAATCCATATCATGGGAGAAAATGTTTGCAGATCATGTATCTGATACAAAGAACTTTTACAACTTAATAATAAAAAGGAGGGCCAGCCAAGTGGCTCAGTTGGTTAAGAGTTAGCTTAAGAGCGCGAGCTCTGAACAACAGGGCCCCCGGTTCGAGTCCCACATGGGCCAGTGATGCTGTGCCCAAGCTGAGCTGCCGCTTGGCTGCCAAGAGGTAGCAGGATGGCTCAGCTGGTGAGAGCACGTGCTTCTAACAACAAGACTGCCTGTTGGATGGTGGGCTATACCTGCCTGCAACTAAGTCTGAACTCGGCACCTTGAGCTGAGCTGCCACACGATGGCTCAGTGGATAGAGCATGTGCTCTTAACTATAAGGCTGCTGGTTCGACTCCTGCATGGGATGGTGGTTACGCCCACCCTCAACTAAGATTATAACACAGCACCTTGAGTTTAGAGGCCATGAACTGCCAATGGGCAGCCAGATGACGACTGGAACCCTCCACAACTAAGATTGAAGAACAACTTGACTGGCCCCCCCCAACACTGTTCCCCTCTCCGAATTCCCCAGTTTAAAATATATATGTATAATAAAAAGGCAAGTAACTCAATTGAAAAATGGGCAGAAGACCTCAACGTACATTTCGCCAAAGAAAATATACAAATGGCGCCAATAAACATATGAAAAGATACTCAACATCATTAGCCATTAAGGTAATGCTAATAAAATCACCATGAGATATCACTTCACACCACTAGGATGGCCATAATCAAAGAGGCAGACAATAACAAGTGTTGGCAAAGATATGGAGAAATTGGAGCCTACCATACTCGTATAATCCAGTAATTCCACTCCTAGGTATATACCCAAGAGAAATGTAAAGATATATCCACACTAATTAGGTTTCCTTTCAGAGGGCAACACCTCAGACCTGGTACCTGGATTTTGAGCTACAGCCACCCCACCCCAAACCCCTCAAAGGTCAGAGATCGAGTGGGACTGACTCAGCTGCAGCTGGAAAGAGTTTGCAATTCCAGTAAAGCACCAGTTTTTTCCCCCTTGGCTTCCAGTGGAGAACATCCATTCATTGAGAAATAACTTCTTGCTCCTGACTCTTCCTGAGACTGACCTCATTTTCCCTCTGTCACTACTCAGCCCGGCCACCTTCCTGTGCAGTCTTTCCCTGTGCTTGGCACCTGATATCTGTTTTCTCATGTACTCCACAGTAAGCCTGGGTGGTTAGTGTTTTTATAAATCCACAGATTTTCTCCAGAAGCCCTGAGGCCAGACGTAGTACAGAAATCAGATCTTCACATTTTAGAAAGATAATGTGATGTAGACACTGTGTGTTACGTAATAGCTCCAGTGGGCCTGGGGCAGCGCCCTGTAATCAAACATATTAATACTTTCACAGCGAGATGTATGAATATTCACATTGAGTGAAATAAATAAAAACTATAAATAGACTTTCATCAGCTCAGGTTATGTTTTGCAGCATCCAGTATCTAGCCAGGTCTGTCTGCTTTGAGGCCTCTGCCCTGATCCCTTCCCTACACATGCTCTTGAATCTTCAGCCACATCCATTTCCCTCTTCCATCTTTCCAGACAAAAGCATGTCTTTGTCAAATTCTGTGGCCCCAACCTACATGCCCAGCCCTAGGGGGACTAACGAAGTTTGGTGCTTCATGTCCATCCCTGACCTTCTGACCGATTCCTACCTTAG
Organism: Hipposideros armiger; assembly: GCF_001890085.2. Taxonomy (NCBI): domain Eukaryota; kingdom Metazoa; phylum Chordata; class Mammalia; order Chiroptera; family Hipposideridae; genus Hipposideros; species Hipposideros armiger. The sequence continues at coordinate 2,740,585 of NW_017731443.1, forward strand.
AAAGCTCTTCATGTATACAAACCCTGTTTAGGCTGAGCCATGGACCAAACGGGCACCAATGTGATCTTTTTAAAAAGGAAATATCCCTTTGCCCCCCACCTCAGGAAAAAGGCTCAGATCCCCTGACCCACTCAAGGTTTCCCCTCTTCTGAGAAAACAAAAGGCCAAGCTTAGCAAGCAGACCCTGTTTTGAAACTGAGACCTGCTGTCAACATCCCAGCTCTAGAATCTGGTATGGCTCCGTTACCTATTATTTCTAATGACCTTGCTCCTCAGGCTGGCTTTAAGAGAACTGGCTTCTGAATTCCAGTATGAGCTTTGTTTACTGATATGCTAGAGGCCTCTGCAGAGGCCACTTCATTCATTCATTCAACAAGTACTTATTGGATACCTACTTCATGCCAGGCACTGTTCCAGGCAGTAGAGTTTTAACAGTGAATAAAACAGACAAGACCCCTTTCCAATTGAGCTTGCAGTCTAATGGGATGACAGATAATAAACAAATTCATAGATGTATTATATCCTATCAACTGGTGAAAAGTGCTGTGAAAAAACTAAAGCAGGGTAAGGGTATAAAGAGAGAATGAGAAAGCTAATTTAGACAAAGTCGTCACAAACAGCCTCTCTAAAGGAATAACATTTAAGGAGCAATCTGAATTAATCGAAAAAGAGCAAGCCATCAGGATATCTGGAAGAAAAGCAGATAGACAGAGAGAAAAGCAAATTCAAATGCCTTAAGTAGGAAGTAGGCTTGCATGTTCAATGAAGGTGAGGAAATGGGGGTACACGACCCATAGCAACTCCCCATAGCAACTCTGATATCTAGCCAGGAGCTTCAACTGTTAGTTAGTTGGAGCTAACTAACAGTTAGGAGATCCAAAAAGGTTTTAGGAACATTATATTGGCAGAAACACCGCCAGCTTGAACGGACAGAGAGAGTACAGAATGAAAGGAAGACTTTGGACTCCCAAACTTCACAGGCAGGAAGAGGGCTGAGAAAATCAACCAACTGCTAATATAAGCTAGCTTTCATGGAAAAGAAAAGATGACTCAGAAGACAAAACCAAGAGTCCACAGGGCAGAGCCAAGGGCCATGGAGATTTACTTCCAGCCCTTAAGTCTGAATGAAGGAACGCCTAACACTGGAAGTTCTGATATATTTTGGAATTGCTATTGACCAGTGACTCCTGTATGCCTCCTTTTTTGGATTGGGAATATCTATCATGGTTATCTAATGCTTCTCACACCATTGTATGTTGAGTGTGTGGGTTGGGGGTTACAGATAACTATCTCTTTAGATCACACGTCTTCAGATCAAGAGGAACTATACTCAAAGAGCAATACCTAAGGCATCTTACCCAAGAAGCTTTTTCTGTGTCTGATTTAGTTTATGAGATTCTTGTCTTTGAGCTATAATATGAGACTTTTAGGGACATTGGGAGGAGGCAAGTGTACTCACATGTGGGAGGGTCATGATTTTACTAAGGACCAGAGGGAAGACTACAGTAGGTGCCCCCCAAATGATGCCTTCTCCTGGTGTTCACACTTCCTCCCACATTAATAGGAAGACCTGTGCAACCAGTAGAACATCGTAGCAATGATGGTGTGAGACTTCTGAGTCTAGGTCATAAAAGACATTGTAGCTTCTGTCTTGCTCTCTCTTGGATGACTCACTCTGGTGAGGACCTGCAGGCAGCCCCATGGATAAGTCCACATGATAAGGAACTGAAATCTCTTGCCAACAGCCAATTCCAGTTCACCATCTATGTTAGTGACCCGTCTTGGAAGAAGGGCCTCCAGCCAGTCAAGCTTGTGGACGACTGCAGCCCTCACCTACAACAGTAAGGAGAAACCTCAAATCTAAACCATTCAGCTAAGCCACTCCCAAATTCCTGATCTACAGAGACTACGTGAGATAAGTGCTCATTGTTGCTTTAAGCCACTGAGCTTGTGAGTAATCCATCATGTAGTAATAGACAACTAATACAAGTGGGCATTCATCTTTGCTTAATCCTTCCAAGACCAGAGAATTCCTTTATTTATTCATTCGACAAAGTTATTGAGCATCTGCTTTGTGCCAGTCAAATAGTCACCCACTGATGACAGACGTGGTCACATGACCAATAGCATGTGATCAGACGTGATATGTGCCCCTCTGTGCAGAGGCTTTAGAGCCTTTCCATGGTTCTACCATCACTCTTTCCCTCTGCCTCAAACACAGCACTTCCCTAGCTGATCCTTCAGCCTGAATCCTGGGATGAAGAGGACATGGAGCAGGGCTGCAGCCACCGTGGGCAACATGTACCCTGAACAAGAGCAAACCTTTGTTTTGGTGGTCGTTGGTTCCTCAGCACAACCCAACAAAAGCTGACTGACAGCCACGCTGCCTCCATGCCTCGTAGGGTGCCGTTCGCTGAGCGTTCTAGCCTGTCTGTCCTCCTTCGTTGTAAAAACGCCTCCTGGCTCAACACTGCTCCTCAAAAGGTGGCTCCCAGGGCTCAATACGACAGAGTTGGAGCATCCCAGAGCACAATGACCTCTTCCCCGCCAGATCCGGGTGTCACACCACCCTCCACAGCTTCCTGAGACTTGGGAATCTTTGCTCTCTGGCAACCTCACAGCCTGGGACACAGAAACCTCCCACGTAGCTAAAGAAAAATGTCTCTGGGGACAAAAAAAAGACGTCATGAGTCCTCACTCTGAGGCTTGGGAACTTGACCCTTAGGACAGTCTTCTAGCCTCCTCAGAGTCTAATTAAGTTTCTTAAGCTGCCATCTAAAAGAGCTTGGTGATGTGGTTGTCAAGTCCACTGCAGATCCAAAGGTGTAAACTAGAGCTAAATGGACACACTAGACAATGAGGCAGAATCAAGGAAAGAGGGTGGATGGCTGAAAGCTACACGGTGTCAGGAAGGATCTAACTCACAACAACTCTGTAGGACCCATGTTAACGCGCCCATTTCACAGGACAGGGAACTGAGGCCCGGGTAGGTTAGTAATCTGCCTAAAGTCACAAGCTCGTCAGTAAGGAGTCACATGAGCATTTAGTAGATACTCTGTGAACTGTAGCTCCTGGTGCTGATTCTGACCTTGGTGTTTGTGGGTAAAGCAGAAAAAAGCAGTGGTGGCAGGAGATTTTCAGTGGGACCAAGTCCCAGTGGAAAGGGGGTCATCTGAAGAGCAGGGTGCAGAGGAAGAGGGGGCACCTGAGAGCCCAGGGAAACCAGGAAAACCATCCCCACCCCGGCAAAGACCTTCCTTGAACAAGCTGCCCCCTCACTGTTCTCCCCCGGAGACCCGAGCCCCAGCCTGGCCAGCATGACGACCACAGCCCCACCTTGCCGGGGCTCACACAACCCTGCGGCTCTCTCAGGACTGCTCATTGAGATCGAGGAGCCTGAAACAACTCGGTCATATACACAGAACCAGTGCTGGATTTCCTGCTGGGAAAGCCAAACTGGAGAATTCTCATCCCCCTGAAGTGAACTTGCCAGTCAAGGCCCAGGTGGGAGACCTGGACACCTGCAGGCCCCTGATGAGGGTTCCCTCCCATGGCTGCCCCATGGGGGACAGGACAACAGGTGCAGCCTGCACACAGTGGGGCCTAAGAGACAAGAGACAAGAGGCTGGTGACCACCTGCTCCAGACCTTCCTTCCAGCCTCAGCGATCACCTGAGTCCTGTCTCCTCCTGACCTGAGGAGGGACAGAGAGATGCCACAGGTGTTTCTGTACCCCATTCCCTCCAGAGAGGCAGTGGATTCACGTCTGCCCTCAGGAGAGCCGACACGTGGAGCAGCGAGTGTTCCCCCAAACTGGGGGTGCACAGAAAGAGCCAGAGGAC
>NW_017731443.1:2744980-2761683 GCF_001890085.2 Hipposideros armiger
TTACCATTTTAACTATTTTGAAGTGTACAGTTCAGTGACATTAAGTACATCCACACTGTTGTGCAACCATCACCAGCGTCCATCTCCAGAAATGTCTCATCTTTCCAAACTGAAACTCTGTCCCCATGAAACATTAATTCCCCATTTACCCCTCCCCATTCCCCTGGAGACCACCATTCTACTTGATACCTTTATGAAATGAACTACTCTAGGTACCTCCTATAAGTCAAATTATATAGTATTTATCTTTTTGTGACTAGCTTATTTCACTTAGTACAATGTCTTCAAAGTTCATCCATGTTGTAGCACATATCAGAATGTCCTTTTTAAGGCTGAGTAATATTCCATTGTGTGTACGTACCACATTTGTTTATCCATTCACGTGTTGAAAGACATTTGGGCTGCTTTCACATTTTGGCTACTGTGAATAGCCAAACATGGGTGTACAAATATCTCTTCAAGACCCTGATTTCAATTCTTTTGGATATATAACCAACCAGAAGTGGAATTCTAGGATAATATGGTAATTCTATGTTGAAATTTTTGAAGAACTACTGAGCCATTTCCTACATTTTACATTCATATCAGCAGTGCACAGGAGTTCCAATTTCTCCACATCCTTGCCAATAAAAGTATTTTCTGGGTTCTGTTTTGTTTTTTTTAATAATAGGTATACTAATGCGTGTGAAGTGGTAATTGATTATGGTTTTGATTTGCATTTTCCTAATGACTAGTCATACTGAGCATCATTTCATGTGCTTATTAGCCACTTGTATATCTTCTTCAGAGAAATGTCTGTTCAAGTACTTTGCCCATTTTTAAATTGAGTTGTTTGTTTTTGTTGTTGTTGTTGAGTTGTAGAAATTCTTTATATATTCTGGATAGTAACCCCTTATCAGATCTATGGCTTACAAATATTTTCTTCCATCCTATGAGCTGCCTTTTCATTCTGTTGATAGTGTCCTTCGATGCACAAAAGTTTTTCATTTTGATGTAGCCGATTCATCTATTTTTTCTTTTGTTGTCTGTGCTTTTGATGTTACATCCAAGAAATCATTGTCAAATCCAATGACAGCTTTCCTGTATGTTTCCTTCTAAAGATTTTACAGTTTTGGCTCTTATGTCTATCCATTTTGAATTAATTTTTGTATGTGGTGTAAGGTAAGGGTCCAACTTCACTCTTTCACGTGTGAATATCCAGTTTTCCCAGCACAACTTGTTGAACGAATTGTTTTTTATACAAATTAAACACAAATGAAAAAAATGACCAGTAAAATTCAAACAGCATGAAATTAACATAAAGAATGATGTTATTTTGCTAAAACTAAATGGCCATTGCTCCGCGGTAGCATAGCAAGTTTTATGTGTTGTCCCACCGCAGCTCTCCTTTGGAACCACTATCTAATAAATACCTCTGTGACTTATTCGTCTGCCTCTGCTCTGTTCCCATTAGCTGAGACTTTTAAGACCCCAATGTGCTTACACACACACACACACACACACACACACACAGTGAACATGAAACCTCATGGCAACATACCTTCACAGGTGGTCATCCAGGTAGGCCAGAATCAGGTTATTGTTGACATGAAACCCCCACTGAAAAACTCTTGTAAAGAACTCGAATCTTGAAAATATGTCTGAGGACCCCAGATTAGAGACCCCAGGTTAGGTAGATGTAGTCCAAAGTCCTAGAATGGGCAAGTTTGCAACGGCTTTTCTAAGGAGTTAAAAAGCTCAGTTTACAGATGTAAACAATTGACTTTACAGTGGGCAGAGTTTTTTGTCACTGCAAATTATGCTTTGACAAATGTGTCTTTTCTGGATCTGGATTCCTGGGCTAATCTCAAGTGGGCTGTTAGTGCTACCTGACAAGCAGATCTCAGACCCCTGGTCAGGCACCCTCCCCTGCTCCCCAAAGGCTACTTCATACCTTGTCCACTGCCGCACACCCTACCTTCCTCCGCCACCTCCCTCTCAACCCACCTCCTTGCTTCCTCTTTCACTGAGAACTTCCTCAGCATCCACCAGCACAGCCACCCTCCTCAGCCTTCTCTCCTGGTTCTCACAGGGTGTCCTGGCTGCTACCCAAGCCACCCCCCAACTCCGCTGCAGGAACCCCTCCCCTCTCTCTGGGACTCAAGGACATCCTTCTGGTGAGTCCCCCTCACCCCACTCCCACCCCTACCTTAACACCCCCTGCCCCCACATCATGATGTTTTGCCTCTCTGTTCAAGCAGTCCCATAAGCTCTTCATTTTCCTACCATACATTTTTAAAACTCTCTCTTGATCTCACTCACCCTTCAAATGTCATCTTATTTCTCTCCTTCCCTTTGCAGGAAAACCCCTTAAAGCCCCCCTGAAGAGTGGCCTCTACCCTCTTTCCACCTACGCTCCCATTCTCTTGCAAACCCACTCCAGGCAGGCTTGCAAGCAAAACTGCTCTTGTCAAGGTTGCCTGGATCCTGTATTAGCAAGTCAATTGTCAGCCCTGTGTGCCTCACCCCCAGCAGCATCCATCACAGGCGCTCACTGTCCCTTCCTGAAACACTCCCTCCCCTGGACCCCCTGGTCACTGCTCACCTGGTTCTCCTCCTCCCTCACTCCTCATGGCCCAGCCTCTGCTGTGGGTGTGCTGGGCCTCCTCATATCTCGTGGGTTTAAATGTCACCAGATGCCGATGACATCTAAGTTTACACTTCAGCCCAAGCCTCCCTCTGCACCCCTTGTTGACTCACAGACAACTGCCAGTTGGGCAAACAGGTCCATCCCACTTGACAGGTCAAACTGAGTTCCTCTCCCACCACCTTCCCCCTCTCAATTACTGACAACTCCATCCTCTGGTTGCTCAGGCCAAACACCCTGGCTCTGCAAATGCTCTGACAGGCACATGAAAAGATGCTCAAGCATTATTAGTCATCAAGGAAATGCTAATCAAGACCATGGTAAGATATCACTTCACTCCCACTACAGTGGCTATAATTTAGAAAACAAAAAGCAGACAATAACAAGTGTTGACAAGGATGTGGAGAAAGTGGAAACCTCATACATTGCTGGTGGGAATGGAATAGATCTGCCGCTGTAGAAAATGGTTTGACAGTTCTTTAAAAAGTTAAACATAGAATTACCATAGGACCCAACAATTCCACTCATGGGTATATTCCGAGAGAACTGAAAACACATGACACACAAAAACTTGTACAAGAATGTTCATAGCGGCATTATTCATAATAGCCAAACAGCCATACAATGAAATATCATTCAGCCACAGAGAGGAAAGAAGTACTGACACATGCTGTAACCTAGAAAAACATTGAAAATGCTCTGCTAAGTGAAATGACTTAGTTGTATATTTTAAGAGGATGAATTTTATGGCATGTGAATTACATTTCATTAAAAAAATAATACTTATGAAGACAAAAGCTGAACCACCGCCACTAGTCACAGGATGCTCCCCAAAAAAGCAGAGGCAGCTACAAAGCTTCTTTCTGACCTTGAAGTGGGATCTCCAGATGAGATTTACCAGGAGGCCCTGTTCTTGGGAATTTTTATTTTTTAAGATTTTTTTGGGGGGGAATTGGGGGATGGGAACAGTGCTGGGGATTTGGGGGAAGGGGAACAGACAAGTTGCTGTCCTTTTGTTCTTCAGTCTAGTTGTAGAGGACGTTGCTTCACTGGCCCATGTTGGTACCATCATTGCGCTCTTCCCGGGTGAGGCAGTTGCTCACAAGCCATCGGACACACGGTAGCTCACGGCAGCCCACTGCAGCAGCCTACGCAGTCGTGACTCGTGGCAGTCCAGCTCCAGGCTGAGCTGTTGTTCACCATCTTAGCTGTAGAGGGCACAGCGTCACTGGCCCTCATGTGGGATCCAAACCGGGACCTTGCTGCTCAGAGCTGGCGTCCCAAGCCAACTCTTAACCAACGCGCCACTGGGCCAGCTCTCTTGGAAATTATTTTAATAAAACTCTGATCTCCATCTGGTGCCTCCTGTATGGTCTCCACTGGTCAGAAGGTGGAGAGGAGCAAGAAAGAGTAAGGAATGAATGGGGGAGTGACAAGAGATCAGTCTGTCAAGGAAAGGAGACAAATAGTGTAGTTGGCTCACTCAACCCTCCTTTTTCCCAACTTCCTCTACTGGAGAGCCTGCAAAGCTAAATATCGGCCTTCACAGATTCCCTTGCAGCTAGGGTGGCCATGTGGCCCGAGTGGATGGACCATGATACATAGAGGTCTATGGGGGATTTCTGAGAAAACCTTTGCTTTCTTTGTCCAAAAACCTTTGCTTTCTTTGTCCAAGAGCCATACAGGGGTAATACATAGGGTCCAACCACTGATCAACCACTGGGGTCAGAATCCTCAATCCCAGCTGTGCCAGCGTTAACCCTAACATTGCTGGATAGTCAGGAAATGGGTAGGTGGCCTCGGGGAGGACTGGAAAAGAAAAGGAGTGTGGGAGCTGCAGCTCTTTACCAACTGGGCAGAAGTATTTCAATAGTGTAACAACCAGGGGGCCACCCAGGAGGTGCTGGCTGAACCTCAGCCTTGGTGCTACGTCTTCTGTTGTTGACCCGTTCCTCTTCTCCTTGCCCTGAACACACACACAGTTAAAGCTGCAGCCACATCTTGAGAACTTTTTAAAGGGGGTTGTGACGACTCTTGCCCTTCTGCCTGGACAACTCACGGGAGGTCGGTGTCATTCATGGAGACAGAAATAGGGGGCTGGTGGAGGTGCTGATTCTGTTTTAGGCGAGATGAGGTAGAGATGCCTGTGGGACATCCCAGGGAAATGTGTCCAGTCAGAAGGTGGACACCAAGGTTGGAGTCCATTTATAGGGACTGGGCTGGAGATGCAGACTGAGGTGGCATCGGTGTCAAGGTGACACTGAATCCATGAGGATGTATAAGGCTCCACTGTAAGGCTGCAAGGGAATGCAGCTTCCTGGATTTCTCCCTGCTCTACAGGTATTTCCGGAGCCCACACCAAGAGGCATTCCTGCTGAGTCACTCTGGGAGCAGCGAAATGACACTTTGATCACTTTGGCCAACCCCATCTAATCTTTGTGGCATCGCTTACCATAAAGGTTTGGTAAGAGGCAGAAACCACTTCCTTCTCTAGAAGCAAAGAAGCAGCATCCTTCACTTTCCCAGCCTCCCTTGCTGCATGAAAGCAGACACCTAGCCCAGCTCTGACCAGTGCACATACCCCAGACTGATCCAAAAGTCAGGGACAGTAGAGAGCCAATTCTAGCCACAGTGTCCAACTTCAGGGGCAGTAAGAGCTGCAGGATCAGGGTGGTACCTGGGTCACAGAGTTAAAGCTGCAGCAGGGCCATACATGGTACCTAGTGTTGAGTGGTGGCAGTGACAGATGGGTCCTGTGCATGATTTGGGGTCCTGGGGGCCATGCCCTTATTTCTGCCTATTACTGAGCCTGGTTCTCTAGTCTCTCAGGTGTTTATACCCAGAAGAATCCCTTCTAGCCCATGGATGAGGCCAGGTGCCTGCTTCTTGGTGCTCCATGGTGCCACCTCCTTCCCTGCCATCTCAGCTGATGTCTTTATCCCCTCACCAGCACTACAGAGGCCAGGCTCGGGAAATGGCCCCGAAAGGAAATCAGGAACCAGATCAGGGATGGAATTCTCAAGACCTGCCTGAGATTTGGGGCCCTCTGTCCCCTTCCTATCATCCAATGACCTGCGAGAACCACACAGTCTCTCTTCTGAAAAGAAATCTAAGAAGAAGGACTGTGGCAACTGCTTTAAAAGGAAAGCCTGTTCTCCCAGGTTTGTGGGGGGAGCACGGGATGGTACTACATATAGGCCCTGGGCTCCAACAGAGCTGGCTTGAGCCCCAGCCCTGATCCACGCTGCAAGAGACCAAATTTCCCTGTCCTCAGTTTTCTCATCTGTAAATGGGGCTCCCATGAGACCCACCACACAGGCTTCAAGAAGATGACACTTGTGAGGTGCTGCTCACAGTAGGTGCTCTTTCTGCTTTTTGCCAGCAGGTCACCAAGAAGTTGCTGAATAGTGTCACATAAAGAAAGGGATATAGTCAAGTCCTGCCATGAAGAGTCTGTTTAGCCTCTGCCTACCTAGGGAGAAAGGAACTTTACCAAGAACACTGACCCCTTTTCTCCTTGGGCTCCTGCAGTCACCGTCCAAGCCATTGCTGGCATCTAAGCTCTCAAGTCCCTGCTAGGAGGGCCCACCTGGGGCAAATTACTTTCATCCCTAATTAGGTGGGCAGAGCTGGCTTCCCTGCAGATTAATGAATTGGCTCTCCAATGTGTAAATCCCATGACAAGCCTCCGAGTGGGCCACATCTAGTGCAGTTTCCCAAACCACATTCCAGGGAACCCCGGTACTTCACGGAGTTCCTGGGCACAAGGCATCGTGATGCAGGACTTCTCAGAGCCTTTAATATACTAATGGGCTTTAAGACTTTCTAAGAGGAGACTAAGTCGACTGCTGATTACAAAATTTTTACAGAGCATCTATTATATCTTACAAACAACTTAAGCTCCAAGGAACACATTTTACAAAATGCTCATTTAAGGGGGGTTCCCTACTACTTTCCAGCTGAGGACACTGAGGTCTCACCTCCTGCTGGAAGCAGTAGGGAGCCAGCCTGTTTGCTCCAAGCTGTGGCTCTCCATGGTGTGAAATTTCTGAGGCCTCTGAGCCAAAATGCAGACCTGGGGTGTGAAGTGGCTGAGCCTCTGCCTCCGCCCTGTATCTCTCCTTGACACCCCCGTTATCTCCAGCGAGACCAGCGAGGCACAAAGCCCCAGGCTCCCTGGCTGCCCGCAGATATTCCCCCTCCTCCCGGCCAAGTTCACACTCCTACCCTTGCCCTGCCCCCTGCAGGACACAGGAAGGCCCTCTGGCAGCACCCACTGAAGCTGGTAAACGAAGAACCTCAGTCCCTTCGGAAATCCCAGCACCTTCCCCAGACCTGCTTATGGCACCTGAGGACAGATGGAGCTTGTGGAAGGAACACAGCCCCACTCAGCCCCACTCAGGGCGAGTAGCTATCTGTGGGTCACCTCTGCCAGAGCTCTGGGCCTGTCTGCCAACCAGTGCCTATGTCTATCCCACAGCTGGGCCAGAAGTCCCTGGGAGCCCTGCCATCACTGAAACGGCTCCCTCTGCCAGCTAGATACATCTGCCCAGAGGGGACTTTTTGTTAATTGACATGACATAGTCCTGAGCTGATGGGCAGGTGACTTTGAGGCTGTCCATAGCTGGTGGAAACAAGGGAGTGTGCATTCCACGTGTTCCAGTGACTTTGGCCAAAGTGTGACTCAGACCATGCTTGGGTCATAGAGGAACAAAGTAAACACCTGCAAGAAAATCAGGAGTTTTGGAGAAGGTGTAAGTGGGAGGGACAGATGCTGAGTAAGCGACACACGTTAAATGAAACCACAAGCTGAAGGCACTTGGTGCTGGGCCAGGCTCAGAGCTGATGCTCATGTATCAGCTAGCACTTTTATTTCACTTAAACAAATATTTTGGCTAATAATGAGCCCCCCTTCTCGGTGCTGATCATTTGGAGGGTGGTGAAACAATCTCTTTTATAAGCCCTGAGGCTCCACCAGTTACCAGCCACATCAGTACAAGCAAGACCCCACCTTAGATTCCCTGCCTGTAAAATGAAGGTTAAAATATCTCTCCATCTAACTCACAGGAGAGACCATGCTTTATAAACTGCAGAGATGTTGGCTGTTGCACTTCTGATCTTGGCTGCGTGTTTTGCATCTTTATCGTGAGTATCAATTGGCAAAGGGATGCTTCTGGGAACAGAGTCCTTTGGCAAATGGTAGGCCAGACAGAGCTGCTTAGACTGAGTTAAAAGTTTTTGTTGGTTTTTTTTTTTTAAAGTTGTGTGTGCCTTTAAATCCATTTGGCTGAATTGCTGATTCAATAGGCAAATATTGAACAGACAGAAAATTTGGTGTGAGTTCCAAGACAACAAAGAGGGCTGTGAACTTCCAGGATGTTTACAGAGCAGCAGCTGAATGAAACGAGCTTTGTGAAGGAGAAAGTCTCACTAGGTAACAAAAAAGGAGAAAGTCTCACCAGGTAACAAAAAAAGCTACAGGGCTGGAAGCCAGGCAGGATTTATGATGTTAATTAAATTCATCAGATTCTCACTCCCTGTATCACCCTCTCAGCTGCCTGGGACTACAGATGAGGTCTCATCCACTTCTACGTCTAAACTGCCAACCTTGCCAGCACTAAGCTGCACACCCGCAGGGCCACAGCCCACCCACCTCAGCACCCTCTGGGGCGTTTCACATGTGCTCCGACAAGCCTAAACCTGTCTTTCTCCCTGGCCTCGTCCGGTCCGTGTTCCCTGCTTCTACTGACCTGCCCTCTAGGAAAGCAGGCCCCCATTCCCACCCCTCCCCTCCCACCCCCCTCAATACCCTGGGCCATCAGGGCTGCCCCTGGTGTCTGCAGGCTGCTTGTCCTAGAGAATCAGGGTCAGGCTGGGATTGGGGCAGAAATGCAAGGTTCCGTGCCTACCCCATAGCTATTCTATCCTTTGTCACCAGGCCTAGAAGGGACACTGCCTGAGCCCACCTCTCACAGAAACAACTCTGCAGGTCTCTAACCCCAAACCCTCTCAATCTGTTCCACCATTCTTGCCTCCCCTGGTCTCTATGGGCACTTCTCATCAAAAGCTTTCATTCTCCTCATGTGTGCCCATTCCTACAAATGGGACCAGGCCAACAGTCAGCCTCAGGCCTGCAAACAGCAGGCTCTGCCTCCTGGTATGGCCACCTCAGAGACACCCTGCTTCATCAAATGTCTCTTTATTCATGAATACAGGTGGAGAAAGTTGTGCTCCAAACCTTTGGTTGTCGGGGAAGAATTGCACCTACGAGTAACAGAAAACTAAAATAATAGTGGCTAGAATAAAATAGAGGTTAAGTTTTTGTCTCATGTTAAAAGAAGTCTAGGGGCAGCCAGTCCAGGGTTAATACAGAAGCTCCCTAACCATCAGTGACCCCGTTCCTGTACCCTACCTTCTGCCATCATTAACATGAGGGTTCCATGTCTGAGGTCACCTCACTGATCCCAAAATAGTTACTACAGCTCCTGACATCACATCCACATTCCAGGCAGCAGGGGGTAGAAAGGGACAAGGGCAAGAAGGCATGCCTCCCAGTTGAGTCAGCCTCCTTCCAAAAGCTTTCCCCAAAACCCCGCCCAATAGCTTTTGCTTACATCTTATAGGCCTCTTTCTGAAAAGCTAAGAAATGTGGTATTATAAAAAGCCCACTGACACACCCAACACTATAGGCTTTCTGTTGCTAAGGAACACACGGGTGTGGGTATTGGGTAAGAACGGTAGTAGCCTCAGACCTACTTTCTTGAGAGCTAGATAAAAGCAAGAGAATAGAGTCTTACGTTAATTTCTCACCGGGTTTCTTGTGGGGGTCACAAGATGAGAATGATACAAGTGCAGAAACAATGATTATGGCATCATAAAAAGAGGCAGAGTGTCATGTATTCTCAGCCCATTCTACACCTGAGTTGCAACACTGATCTGTGGTGCTCGCTTTAACAAGTCTACTGCCATATTCCAGTGCTAAGTAATCATTTAAAACAGTAGCAGACTGACTAACGCTCAGCTGGTGGTCTACTGGGACCTCAGGGTCTTTGTCTCCCGAGTCTTCAGAGTTTGTTCCTCCTCATCCATCTTTTGTTTGTGACGTTTGCGTTTCTTCTTGAAACAACTTACTCTAAAACCCTGTTTCTAGTGTTTCTGCACCACAGTCTTCACATTGTGGCACCAAGTTGTTGATCAGAATGGAAAGCTGAGCTCAGATGAGGGACACCACAGTGTCACGTGACAACGGACATGATTTATTTCCACAAAGGCCGCTGACATGTTTGCCTTTTTGAACTGGCATGTCTGCCTCCAATAGAGAAAGCCCAGAGCTGGCATTTATGGTGCTTCAGGCTCTACAAGCTGAGGCGAGAACCAAACCCCAGGTGCAAATAAAGCTACAACTTATAGCAGAGAAAAGCAAATAACCACACATCTGGTGGGGAGAGATGTCTTAAAAGTAAGAGGTAACTCTGAGGGACAGAATAACATTGTGATTACGAGCTCAAGGTCTGGAGAGGAGAAACCTGGGCTCCAGAGCCAACATCCCTGGATGCCATCGTGTGACCTTGAACAACTTACCTCTCTGAGCTCATTTTCCCACCCACAAAAATGAAACAATAACAAATATTAATATTTTTAATAAATGTTAAAATAATAAATGTGGAACCTATTCATGAAATGAAACCATCTACGGACAGCGCTTGGCCCTGTACCTGGCTTCTGGCACAGGGCAAGTGCCCGATAACATTAACAATTACTATTATTTGTCTAACAACAGTAGTGATAATAATGGTGTTGACTTGTATCTGAATGGCACAGAAGGGATTTAGCACAGGGCCTGGCACATAATAAGGCTCAATAAATAACTTCAACATTATTATTATTATCCTCGTTGTTGGTGAAGGAAATACCCAGAAACTGTTTCCTCTTTCCACGGGCAACTAAAGACACTTCCTCTGGGCCAGGCTCCCTCGGCCTTCCGATGTGAGCCTCCAAGCCTCAGGCAGGGGAGAAGCAAGACATGGAAGCCCCCGAGGAAGCTCAAAGAGCTTCACTGAGCTGCAGAGTCTGCATGGCGCCTGTGACCCCTTGGGGAAAGAAATGCCTCCCCCACGGACCCGTCAGTACCCATCTGGGTTTAGGGGCTCAGAAACAGCATCTCCCGCTCCCTGTGTCTAGCGTCCTTCCAGCAGCCCTCCTTGTGACAGGTTTGTGGGGATATCTGCCAGTTAGCAGGCCCTGCCAGGCACCTGTTGGCCCCAGCTGGGCAGGAAAATTACACATAGAGGAACTGGGTATGGGGGAGGGGCACGGCAGACACCGCTTATTCCACAGAATACCCTCCCTCCAGTCAAATGGCGATGTCCTGAATTTCTGGCAGAGATGCTGGTTTCTGAGAGTTCCTACCATAGAATTGGATTGTGTCCCTGTGGAAAATTCCACGTTGCATAAAGCGTGGCCCGGTGAGCAGGAAAGCTTTGCCATTCTGCAGCCCTGGGACTATGGGTAAGTCTCCTGTCCTCTGTGGGCCTGGGTATCCCTGTCAGGAAAGTTCAGGGGGTAGGTGAGATACGTGGCTCTAAACCGTGCATCAGGGGAGCTTGTTACAAAGGCAGATTCCCAGACGCTACCCCAAAAAATTCAGATTCAGGTGGGTCCAGAGGGCTAAGCAACCCACGGCGCCTCTTCCCAGGCTGGCATTTATGGTGGTTTCAGGCATCCCATAGGCCCAGAGTTCACTCTGAACATGGCTGTCTCCCAGGCCCCAGGGAGTCAAATGGAATGGGGGGGTCCAAGAGGGAAACGGGAGGGAGACAGGGCCCCCAAAGGCCCTGGCCTGGTGGCTGCTGTGTGCACATCACCTGCAGTAAACCCATGAGCCCGGCTGGAAGCCCTCGCCCACCTTCCGGCACCAGCAGTGCAGTTGCCAAATACAGGCACTGCTGGGAGATGCACCTTATGGAAACTGGTCTTGCTTTCCCTGCTTAGAAGCTCTTACCTTGAAGTTTTCAGAAATCCGAAAGGGTTGGCTGTCCCAGCTGAGAATTGCAGGAGACGGGCTTTGCGCTCAGACGGACGGGCTCCCAGAGGCTGCGCTCTGACCGCTTGTCTTCCTGCTCACCTGTGCAGCCTCGGGCCATCCATCCTGGTCCGGGGCTGAGTCCTGCAAATCCTTGTGGTCAATAAAGCGCAGCTGGAAGCTGGTCCTGGAGAGGGGAGGATAAGCTGCAAGTACAAAGTGTTTACTGCAAAGCTTCTCCCCTGTGCTCTGTACCTCACACACACGCACACACTCATATATTCATACTCACTCACATATACTCACACACTCACACAACACACATGCTTTGCTCACACATGTACGCATTCACTCTCTCACATACAAACTCACACACCACTCTCATACACACCCACACATTCATGCTGACACACTTGCACACATTCACACACTTCAGGGCACACACATCCACACACTCTCACATACATTTACTCCCATGCACACACATTCGTGTACTCACACACACGAGAATGTGTTCCCACCACCATCCACTCGCAGGTGGTTTGTTTGTTCCTAAGCTGCTGATACAGCGCCAGGCCTGGACAGCTGAGAGAGATTCACACTGAACGAGGGGCGGGGCGGCAGGGCAGGGGTGCCCATCTGGTCCTCACACCCCGGGGAGGCAGGGCACTCAGGCAGAGCTGGAAGGAGGGTCTTGTGGACTTCCAAGCAAGGAGATTCAGAGGGCTGGAGGGTGGGAAAAGCACCCCCTCTCTCTTGACTGGACATGGGCCGCTGTCACAGCATGTCTGAGTTGATCCAGATTTCCCCAGTTTCTCTTAACTTTTTTTTATTTTTATTTAAGCTGCCATTTGTAGAGGGCTCACAGTGTGCCAGGCACTTTGCCAGGGGCCCTGCCTCACTCTCCAGCTCTCCAAGGTGGGTAGTGTTCTATCCCTATTTCACTCAAGAGGCAGCGGAACCCAGGCCCAGTGGCTCGGTCCCAATCACCCAGCTGGAAGGGACAGTGCCAGAGTTTGGACACACTGCAGCTTGGCTCCCAGGTTCTGCTGGCCTCCGGTGTTCCTGACCATGCCCTGCCTGCCCTCACCACATCCCATCCCTAGGAACTCAATGGGGTTCACCCTCCACTTTCTCTACACAGACACCCCAGCCCATCACAGCACAGAGGTGAGAGAGAGGTGCTTCCTTCCCATCACCCTCCTCGCTGACCACACACACCCCCACCATCACGCCCAGCCAGACTCCGGGCAGGAGGAAGAAGGCCCGCTGGTGACCTCCGGGAGTTCTGCCAAGAAAAACGCAGACAGGAGGGTGAGCAAGGACACACTCGGCTGGTGAGACGCGTCGTTTCATCTTCAAGGAGACAGCATGTCTTGGATCTTGTCCATGCTGCTGCAAGTCATATAAAATAATAAGATCGTTCTGAAGGGCAATTTGATCATATATATCAAAGCCTTTAAAATGTGCATGCATGGGCATATCCTGTAGTCCATTAATTCCACTTCTAGGAAATGTATCCTAAGGAAATATTTGGACAGGTGAGCAAAGATGTAGGTGCAAGGATGTTCACTGCAGCGCTATTTAAAATAGCAAGGAATTGAAAACAGCCCAAGTAACCAAAAATAGAGAACAATCTAAATAAATCCTAATGAAATCCATACAATGAAATACTATGCAGCCACAAATAATTTTTAGCATCATCATTGACGTACATATTCACAATCCATTTCTGAGTGTAAGACAGACTATAATAAGCTATTTACACTTTGAGGCCATTTCCATTAAAATTCTCCATCAAAAAGAAAAATCTGGAAGTGAATGTTAACTAACACAGATTATCTATGGAAAGTAGCGCCACAGATGATTTTTCCTTTTTTCCTTTTTATTTTCTGATTTTTCCTAAAATTAACATTCAATGAAGGTAAATTTTTTCAGTTATATATACAGTTTATTATGTTGGTTTGACTACACATAAAATATTGTTTGACTACACACAAGAACTGGTGATACTGGTGCCTCTGGTAACAGAAGATGGGTAGCGAAGTGTCAGGGTGCATGGAAGGAGATTTTTCACTATGTACTCTTTTGTATCCTTTGAATTTTGAATCATATGAGTTTATATCTTTTCACAAATATAAACTAAATTTAAACTTTGAAACAAAACAAATAGATTTAAGGCGCATATTTAACATTTCACAAACTCCATTTTAATGCAGAAGTAAATGTGGAAGGAAACTGTTTTTTGTTTGTTTGTTTGTTTGTTTGTTTTTTTCAGTTTTGCCTTAGGATAAAAAGGCAATCAATTGTTTATAAGTAGTAAAGATGGATTTTACAATGATGATATAGTTAATCTTCCAGTTATATGAATTAAAAATGACACAACATTATCCTTTCGGTTGTTACATAGAATTTAGTGTTATGCTTGAAAAAGGAAATAAAAGGTGCTATCACAATGTCTTTTCCTCATAACACTGGCATAAACTACACTGTAGGATCAGATTTTTATGTACATAACTGCAAAAGAGAAATCAGGTAAGATTGCAACTTATTAATCAAAAAAATGAAAACTACCATGGAGATTATATATACATACATATTTATATTTTCATTAAAAATATGAATATATACATATTGCACAATCAGCATATTTATAATAACAATATCTAAATTTGTTACTGTTTCTTAGTATTGGAAGGAAACTGTTTACATCAGAGTTGCAAACTCAATTACCTAGAGAGGCCAGGGAAAAAAATGAGGAACAGAGCTGGTGTGAGCTGTAGGGCGTGGTGGGGACTGTGGCAAACTAGAAAGCAGAGGCCCTATCTCTGTGGCAATGTGATTCTGCTCCAGCTGATTTGGCCACACAGGAAGCCTGCCCCAGGGCTGCCAGCCTTTCTGATTTATCAATAAAAGTCAAACATCCTGAATTTCATACACATTTTCTCATTTTAAAACATGTGCTGCCCCCTCAAAAACTAGTCTCTGTGGCCAGGCTGAGGCAGCTAGTTTGTAACCCCTACTGCATTACTATGGAATATTCTCATTGAGAGTTTTAGGGAATGTTACAGTGGGGCAATTTGCCCAGAGTTGAGCAATGGTTGCACAGGGCAAAGGCTAAAAGCCAGCACCCCGACTTCAGTTCTAACAGAAGTTAGTTAACTGTGACTTGAAGGGAGGTGAACGTTTACAGGGCTATCAGGCCCTCTCAGGGGCTGCGGTATTTTAACAGAGTGAACAGTTCCAGCCTGCTCGCCAAGGTCTTTTTAAGACTAGAATTAGAGGCCCTGTGCAGAAGGATGAGCCCTCACAGCTCCCCTGAAAGAGACAGCTCCATGTAAGGCTGGGCTGGTCAGAGGCCAAAGTCAAGGTATAGAAACAGGCTGCCCGACTACAGAGCCTCATCACTTTCTCCAGCCACCCCACCTCCCTGCCTGTGGCCCTCTCCCTGTCCGTTCTGCTGGGAGCCTTCAGCCCAACTCACTTCTTTTTTTTTTTTTTTTTTAAGATTTTTATTGGGGAATTGGGGGAAGGGGAACAGACAAGTTGCTGTCCTTTTGCTCCTCAGTCCAGTTGTGGAGGACGCTGCCTCACCGTCCCAGGCGAGGCAGATCAGTCGCCGGCTTCTGGATGGCTGCTCACTGCGGCTGCTGGCCGCTCACGCTGGCTGCTGGCTACATACGGTAGCCCATGGCAACCCACTGCAGCAGGGGCTGCAGCGTCGCCAGCGACCCACGCAGCCCAGCTCCAGGCCGAGCCGTCGTTCAGCAACTTAGCTGTAGAGGGCAGTGTCAGCAGCCCTCATAGGTGAGATCCGAACCGGGGTACTATGGCGTCCCAAGCCAGCTCCCAACCCACACGCCACCCGGCTGGCCCCCAACTCACTTCTGTCTCTCCCTCCGTGCTCCCTGACCACACGGTGCAGAGGCAGGATTCAACCAAGAGCTGGCTCGTTTCTCTGAGCCCTGGCCCTTCCCATCCCAACAGACTCCCTCCTCAAGATAACTCCCATCCTTTGAGCCCCAGTTCCCTAACCTATGAAATGAAGCCAAGAACACCTCTATCTCAGGATGGCTGCGACTTACATAGGATAAAGGGTGAGGAAATTGAAGATGAGAGGCCACTTTTTTTTTCCCTTTAATTCTTTATTTTGTTTAAAGTCAGATGTGTCATCCTAGTCTCCTACAGATGTCTTCAGAATCACTCAAAACACAGTATTCTGCCAAAGAGAGGCCACTTTTCATACATCAAGTTAGCAAAGGTTTTAAAATGGTAAGACTCGGTGCTTTGTGAGCATATGAGGAAATGGGACATTTTCATATATATCCTGCTTCTGAGACTGTATGTCAGTGCAATATTTATTAGGGATTATTTGAAAGTATATTCCAAAGTGTACGTCAAAGTCTCTAGGCAGATCTATAGAGACAGGACTTAGAAGAATGGTTGCTCAGGGCTGGAGGGTTGAGGAGAAATGGAGAGTTACTGCCAAAGGTAGTTTCTTTTGGGGGTGTAAAGAGTGTTCTAAAATTAGATTGTGGTGATGGTTGTACAACTCTGAATACACTAAAAATCATTGACTTGTACTCAAATGGGTGAATAATATGATTTATATTATATCTCAATTGAGCTCTTTTTTAAATGCATAGATTTTAAAAATGCATAGATTTGTACACGTATGTACGACGTGTTTGTCTCCGCATCATTTATGACAGAAACAAAGTTTTAAACAATCCATCCCACTAGGTCATGGAGCACCCGGCACCCATCTTGGGGCCAAAAGGAGAGTCCTCCAGACTGCAACACCAAAACAATGGAATAAAAAGCTGACTGGGAAGCTGAGTCCCGATCATGTTTGTGCCTGGACCGGGCCCTGCCAGAAGCTACTCCTGGACTGCGGGTTACAGAAACCTAAAGTTCCTGAAGCAAGTTTAGGTGGGGTTTTCCATTACTTACAACCAAAGGGGTTGTAAATGATACATGGCAGAGCTATCCAGATACATACCCGAAATGATTGGCCCTCCTACTGCTCATGTCAAAAGCCAAGGACAAGGGCCG
>NW_017731443.1:2762808-2777455 GCF_001890085.2 Hipposideros armiger
AGGGCCCCTTGGCAGTAGGGGCCCGGCCTGGGGCAGCAGGCACCGGGGAGACCCGGCGGGAGGTGGCAGCGCTCCGCAGCTTCTGTTTCCGCCGCTTGGCCAGTGGTGCGTTCTCCACGCTCTTCAGGAAGAAGCCCTCGCGTTTGCCCCGGTTGAACGCCTGGCAGAAAAGAGGAAATGACTTCCTACACACCACTGGCAGGGCCTCAACTTCCAGACCCTAGCTTTGGCTCCCTAAGGTCCCGAAAGGTCAGGCCCCGGCTAGCCAAAGGCCAGGACTCGGTTCACCTCATCTTTCTAGGCTCTGAGGACGTCGCCTCCGGGTCTCTGAGAGACCCTGCCTCTCCAGGCACTGTACGTACAGACACACACACCCCGCCCACAGGCCCTGCCCCTCACCATGAAGGTGACGTTGAGCCCTGAGCGCACAGCAGGCCCCGACGACTCCAGCACATCAGGAGTCCGGAGCGGGGGTGATGAGCGCGCGCTGCCATCCTGCAGCCACGAGCTCCCTCGCAGTCCCTCAAGCTTCAGCCGCTTGGCGGGATCCACAGTTAGGAGCCCTGGAGGCAGGACAGGAAAGTATTGGGGCGGGGTCGTGTGTGGAGGCTGCCCTTAGAGAAATCTAACAGGCCCCACTTTCCTCCCACACCGGTTCCCGCACCAGGACACCTTACCTGCCCCATCATGACCCCATGGCCTCCCCCTCCCCCATCAGGCCCTGTGACACCAGCTCCGCACCTCGGACCAGCTCCTTGGCGTCCTCAGACACGCCCTGCCAGGCCTCCCCATCGAGGGAGAAGCGCCCCTCGCGGATCTTGCACATGATCTCGGCCGCCTGGCTCTGCCCGCCCTGGCCTGACGCCCCCTGGAAGGGGACCTGCCCCGACAGCATCATGTACTGGGGGGGCAGTGAGCCGACCTCAGGCTGCAGGCCAAGGGAGGCCAGAAGGCTGAATTCTCAGCTCACCCCCAGGACCATTCAACCTCTCCTGAGGCCCAAGCGCGGTGACCCTGACCTCCAACCCCGAATACTCGGATGCCCCTACATTAGCCTCAGACCAAACCCTGCCACGCCCACCAAGATGACCCCTGTCCCTTGCCTCTGGTTCCCCTGTTGCCCCTCATCAGGAAAGCCTCTGACCCCAGGTTCTGGCGACCCTGAACCCTCCTGGGAGACTCCGCGCCATACCAGAATGACGCCGAGGCTCCAGAGGTCGCAGGACTCATCGTAGCCCTGCTGCGCTAGCAACTCAGGGGCTGCGTACTGCAGGGTGAAGCAGGGCGTCTGCATGGGCCCTGCGGGGCTCTGAGGGCGCAGCCGCGCAAACCCGAAGTCGATGATCTTCACGGGTGCTCCAGGCGTGTCGTCAGCGTACAGAATGTTCTGTGAGGGCGGGCAGGCGGCCGTCAGAGATTGGCCCTCCGCAACACAGCCCTCCCGGACCGCTGAGGCCCTGTGCCCACCTCCGGCTTGAGGTCACGGTGCACCACGCCCGCCTCCTCATGCATGAAGCTGACGGCCGACACGAGGCTGCGCAGGATCTGGCTGGCCTCAGACTCGCTGAAGTGCCGCTTCTTGCGGATGTGCTCCAGCAGCTCCCCGCCCCGCAGCAGCTCCAGGACCAGGTACGTGTGCAGCTGCGGGTGGCGCAGCCAGCCCCGGTCACCGTGATGGTATTGGCCGGGCCCCAACCATCAGCCAGGCTCCGCCCCACGGTCACTGACAAGCCCTGCCTCCAGCCTTAGGCCCTGCCCATGTTCTATGCCCTACCTCAAGATCAACCCAAGAAGCACCCTTAGGCCTCCACTGCCTTCCAGGCCCCCGCCCCTCTCCATGCCCTCCTCAAACTCCATTCCCTTGGACATCTTCAGCTCCACCTTCCTGTCCTCTGGCCTTGCTCCCCTCAAATCCCACCTTCCTGGCTTCCCAGGTCCCCTCAGGCCCCTCCCACGACACCTTCAAACTCCACCGCCTGTCTGCCTCCCCAGCCCTCCACCAGCGGCCCTTAATGCCCAACGTTCCGCCCCAGCCCAAGAAGTCATCACCTGGTCATGATGCACCTCATGCAGCTTCACCACATTGGGGTGAGACTGGCACAGACGCAGGGCGGCCACTTCGCGCTGTGTGTTCGCCTCCAGCCTGGGGCACGGGCAGGTGGGGTCAGGATGGCCGACGTCTGGCACTACCCTCCCAAACTCCTCTCTGCCAGGCCCCGCCCACCCGCCCAGGCCCACCCACCTGCGGCTGAGGATCTTGACGGCAAACTCCAGACCTCCCTGGCGCTGGCGGCAGCGGCGACACACAGAGAAGCTGCCCTGGCCCAGTGCGGGCTCCCGGAGGTCGAGCTCATACTGCTGGAAGAAGGGGGAGTCCTGGGGACAAAGGGAACACGTCAGAGGTCCTACCGGGGAGCCTTGCGGCCACACTATGCCCCACTGAGGGAGGCTCCTGACCTCACCAAGGTCACACTGTGGGCACCTGGTGGAGCCAGGTCTAGGCCAGAACCCCCAAGTCAACTTCTCCCCATCCTGGCCCAACCCACCTGCATCATGGCACTCCTGGCCACCGCTGCCCGGCCGGGCCGGTCTCCAGCACCAGGCGCTTCCAGCACATCAGTCATCACCGCATTGTTGTGGTCAAACAGGATGGAGGGTGCCACAAAAGAATATCCCTGCGGAGGGCAGGGGAGATGGGTCAGGGGCAGATGGGTGACTGGGGGCTAGAGGTGCACGTGGAGTCCCTAGAAAGCCCAGACCTGGCAAGGAGGAGAACAGGCAGAGGGAAGACCCCAGACCAGGGGGCAGTGGGGGTGTTGCCTTTGCATCCTGGTGCACATACAATGTGTGGACACTTTATTCCGCTTTGTTCTATGCTCACTTGGGACCATGTCTGTCCCCCATCAGTCTGTGACCCCTCCTTTCGCATCACAGTGACACCCCCCCCAGGTGCCAAGGGCATCACCTGGCACAATATAGTGGCCCAAAAAGTGATGGGCAAATGCATGAAAGGATTGTGCCCTAGCATCACACCTATTTTGCTTATGAGAATTCAACTGTACCCATGGAAGACCAAAAAAATCCTTATTCCTTCCTTTCAAATCAAATTTTAGCCTCCTCTGCAAGGGGGGGCTACTGAGGAAATGTAAAGAAAAACCAGAGTTGATTCCTTGCCTTTCCTAAGGATCCATGTCCTGTCAATTCAAGGGATTCTCAAGGGTAATTTTAACAATGTGTTGTTTTCTCCTAAAAATGTAGCCCCACTGTGCACTAGCATGCAAGCTGCACTGAGTGGGATTTTTGTCTGTGAGGTTTGTGCACACATCCCCAGTGCCCAGCTCCATGCCTGGCACGTTATGGGCGCTCAACACAAAGTTTTGTATCATGAAATGAATTAATGAGCGTAACCATCAATTCATAAGAAAGAACTTTCTCAGGACTATGAGACAATGGATCAAGAGATGTTCAAGCACAGAGCTGTCACTTGTGAGAGGTTCACAGAGGGGACTGATTCATTCATACTTGATATTGGCCTATTCTTATTTAATAGTTATGGACCATATCCTACAGGTCAGGCCCCCACACTGGGCATAGGAACACAGATATTACACACACAGTCTCTGCCCTCTGGGAGCTTTGGGCCAGAGGAGACAGTCTCAGTGAGGCTCTCAGGACACAACCTGACAAACTGCTCAGAAGGAGATGCTGTCTGCAGAGCGCTGGTGCATTAAGCAAAGGGCAGCCCACAGCCATAGGAGTGGGGAAGACTTCACACGGAGGCAGCCCTGGACAACGAGGCTTGAAAGATAAGAGAGCCCGCCAGGTGGGCACCTGTGGGGAGGACCCTCCAGGTGCAGGGAACTGCATGTGCAAAAGTACAGAGGTATGTTCTGAAATCTCTGAGCAGTTAGTTGCTGCTGGAGCACCGAGTGGGATAACAGAGCTGAGGGTAAGGCGCTGAACAAGGACCACACCAGGCAGGGACTTGAATGCTGAGCAACGGAGTCTGGACTTGTACAATAGGCTTAAGCTTCTGAAACAAGTGGAGGGGGTCTGTGCCGCCAGGAATATGATATGGTGTGCCAAAGGGCATGCGGGGCCATAGCATAAACATGGTATCTCTTCCTAAGGGTCCACTTACATAAGTGAATACTTTAAAACGGTATTTTACATAACAATAAGGAGACATGATGGAGTAGAAGGGAAATTAACACAAAATTTACAGATAAACCATGAAGTTCAAAGACATGTCCTGCCATGGTGGTCTCTATGACTGACAGCTCCAGGTACCCCGTGAGTGGAGAGGTCTGGGGGGAAATACTGAGTCCTGATCAGGACACAGGGCCTACGCAGTGCCCATGGGTCAGCCAGCACTGAGGCTGGTAGCAGCGTCCTGCCTCCCCCACATCTGTAGTTCTATGAGCTCTCACTCACCTGGAAGATGCGAGGGTCCCCAGATGGGGGGCTGCCAGGGGGTGAATAGACAGGCTCTAGCCGAGTAAACTCCTCTGCAAAGTTGCCCACATCCAGCTCTGAGCGGATCTGGGGTCGGAATGGAGCTGGAATCTTCCTGGCAGCCAGAGCAGCCCAATCCAGGCCCTGGAAAAAAAGGAATGAGAAATTGGGGGGGGGGGGTCAAAGGGCAGGATGTAGGAACCCCTCTCTGCTCAGGCCACCCTCACTGGGCAGCTCCTCAGTGAGGCAAGGGTCTATCTTGCATATTTGGGGGGAAGGTGGTATTCTTGCCTCCCCAGCTTCTACTTCCCTCCCTCAGATAACACAATCCCTAGTTCCCTTGGAGAATCACCCTCTATCACATTCAGTCAATTCTGGAACTTTTAATAAAATTCACTTGCGAAACAAACAAATATCTTCCTCCTACTAGACTTAAATCTTGGCGAATGTGGGCCTGTGACTGCTGGAGACTCCCTCGGGGTCTAATGATGAAGTCCCCGTGCAGAAACGCAGAACCAAGAGACAAAGAGATTCTTAATGACATAGTTCCAGCACCTGGATGCAGCCTTGCCTGAAGTCAGCAAACTTTTCCTTGGACTTTTCCCTTATGGGAGCTAAAACATGCCCCTTTATGTTTAACCTAATGTGCCAGGGCCTGATCATTGCCTACCCAACATCTACTTTCCCTGTCTTCCTTAGTTCTATTGCCCCAATTTTATTCCAGGAAGCAATGGGCACAACTAAGACAATGTTTTACAACTTCCTTATAGTTAGTGGTGACCAATAACCTGCAAGCAAATATTGTGAGGTAGGAATCCAGGAAAAGATCCTCAAGAGGAGGGCAGACAGTTAGCAAGTGCCCTTTTTGCCCTTCCTCTCCTGCTTCCTGCCTGGACATCAGCCTTGATGACAAGTGCTCCAGCAGCCATCTTGCACCATGAGGCAAGCTTGGGGATGGGGGTTAAATGCTAAGAATGGAGGAGCATTAAAAAAAATTTAAAAGTTGCTTGGATTCTTGCCCTGGCCTGTCAACCTCTGGACTTCTTTTGCGTAAGAAAACAAATAACCCTCTAACTTGTTTAGACTATTGTTTATTCCAATCTCTGTTAGCAGCCAAATGCTATTCCATGGATATCACCATTTTGAGTTAGACTGTTTGTCATTTGCAGCTAAGAAGCCTGACTAGATTTGAAGGTCCCACTTCTGCCACAGAGACCTCAGCATTGCTATCACTAAAGAGGCTGTCTCCAGAGAAGAGGAAATGAGGGGAACACCCCTTCTGAGCGTGGGGCCTCGAAGACCTTGGGGCCTCTCCAGTATGACTATTGGTCTGCCCACTCCCAGCACTCAGGGCCCAGCTTGTGCTCAGGGTGGGTTTGAGGAATTCACTTAAGGAAACCGACACTGTTCAGCCACTTCCCCCACAAAGGGACATCTTCACTGCAGGGATTTAGGTTCCTATCTGAGAAAGTAGCTCTGAGGACCCTTCTAGGCAGGTACTTGCAGGGAAGATTCAAGGAGATGGCACTGGTAATAGGGTAATTGAGTGCCTGGCCCACAATAAATGCCCGTAAGTGGGTGCTTCTGTCACAATGTCAGACAAGTGGCAAATCTGATGCCCACATGTAAACAGAACATAGCAGTGAAGAGAATGAGCCTTCGAGTCACCCAGACCAGGGTTTGAATCTGAGCTCCACCTCTTCCGGGCTGGGTGATCTTAGGCAAATTACTTAAATTCTCTGAACCTATTTCCTCATCTGTAAAGAAGGGGCTAATCAAGATGGTTCTCGGGGTTACATGAAATAATGCAAGCAAATGGCCAACACAGGTTAGGTATTCACTGTTACAGGGTCCTACTAGGCAATGACACACCAAAGTCAGTGAGATCTCACAAGGAGATAGAATTCACTGTGCACTACACTCTAACCTATGTGTGCTCTTAGCAAGCAAACAAAACCCACATGGCTGATTGACCATCCATCTGAATGACATGCACTTGGACTGTACAGGAACAAAGAACAAAATGCCTGGGTGGACATTAAGAGCCATAAGTGTGGCTTTTAGTACTGATCTGGGCTGACAGAGGACCTGGGATCTGTTCCCAGCTCTATACGTTTACTGTGTGATCTTGGGCAGGTCACCTCCCTTCTCTGAATCTGTCCAATGAAAGGACTGACAAATCCAACCTCAAGTCCCCTGCCAGCCCTGACAGTCAATGAACCTAGAATTCCTTGCCCCAGGAACACATCTTCTGAGTTTCAAGAG
Source organism: Hipposideros armiger (assembly GCF_001890085.2). Lineage (NCBI taxonomy): Eukaryota > Metazoa > Chordata > Mammalia > Chiroptera > Hipposideridae > Hipposideros > Hipposideros armiger. The sequence goes on from NW_017731443.1 coordinate 2,769,529, forward strand.
ATGGATGAAAAGATAAGTCTGCTTTCTTTATCTGGGGGACTTTTCTTAATCAAGTGAAACTGGCCGATCTCAGACCATCCCTCTGGGTCCCCAAAACCCAGAGCAGCAGCCCAGCTTGGGTATGTGCACAAAGGTCTAGGGGTGGCACAGGAGCCTCACCTGGAAGAAGGGGTGATTCTTGACTTCCTGCGCCCCCTGGGGCCCCGCACCCAGCCGCTTCTTGGGGTCCTTGCAAAGTAACCGCCGAAGCAGGTCCTGCGCCACAGGCCCGATCCGAGAGGGGAAGGGAGGGGAGCACTTCAGGATCCGTCTGGGAGGATGGGGGGGGGGCGTCAGGGGCAGCGAGCCCCCCCTCCCTGCCCAGGCCCCTCAGTTACCCTCCGCATCCAGCCCCACTCACCGAGACACCTCTGCCTGCGTATTCCTCTCACCCTCCAGCGTGAAGGGTGAGGCCCCCGTCAGCAACTCAAAGAGCAGGATGCCCAGGCTCCACCAGTCCACGGCCTGCCAGGGCCGAGCCAAAGTGAGGGCCTGCAGCCACCCCAGCCTCACCCCACGACCACCCCTACTCCCCTGCCAACCTACCTTGCCATGCCCCGACTTGCTGCGGATGATTTCTGGGGCCATGTACTCGATAGTGCCACAAAAGGAGAAGGTTCGCTCTTTCTGGAAGGGCGACAGGACCCATTTTGGACACCCAGCAACCCCCAAGGATCAGGGGAGGACTCACTGGACTTGTGAGGGTTGGAGCAGTGAGAACTTCCTGGAGGCAGGGCCTAGGGCTATTTACCTCTGCACCTCCAAGAAACAAGCAGATCCAGGCATGGAGCAGAAGACAGGAAGGACACGGCTTGCATGGGGGTAGGCAGAGAGATTGCCTTCACTCACCTCCTCCGTCAGGAACTCCTTGCTCAGCCCAAAGTCCGTAAGGACGATGTGGCCCTCAGAGTCAAGCAGCACGTTCTCCAGCTTCAGGTCTCGGTAGATGATGCCCAGCTGGCAGGAGCAAGAGGGACAGTGAGGACCCCTCCCCTAATACCCCCGGCTCCTACAGCTCATGTGCCTGCACCAAGTCACTGCTCAGAAGGGGACCCCCTGGAGAAGGAGATCTTCAGTGCTGGAGTGGGCCTGGGGTGGGACTGAGCCATTGAACAGAAAAGGCCATTTAAGAGGCAAAAGCTAGTAAGGAGGCCCACCCCATGACAGGGGCCCAGGGGAGCAGGCCCCAAGGTCCCAGAGAGGAGAAAGCCTGTGTGAAGAGCCCCATTTCAAAAAGGCTTTGGGAGCCAAGGCATGAAGTCTCCGTTTGAGGAAGTTCTGTAAACGTGACCCCAGGAGGCAGTCCCGAGTTCCCTGTGAGAAGAAAGCACCTTCGAGGGGACATCAGGGGAGGAGACCCCACCAGGCAATGCTGAGGCCTTGCTTCCAGGAGGCCGGGGGAAGCTGCTCCAGTCCCGACCACCCATCAGGAAGAGAGAGAGACCTGAGGCTGCCATGTTTGGAGCCCCCTTATAAGGCCCAGACCTAGTGCCCATGGCAACAGGCACGTGACCAGGTCCTCACCCACCTTGTGCAGGTGTTCGAGAGCCAGCACAATCTCGCCCCCATACACGCGCACCTCAGCCTCCTTGAAGTGCTGGCGCTGGTAGAGGTGGGTGAACATCTCACCACCATTCACATAGTCTGGGACATAGAGTAGAGGTTGGAAAGCAGCCCCCATGGGTGGTGCCACCTGCCTCCATAGCCCCCAAAGTTGGCAGGTACCCGTCCTTACCCAGGATGAGGTGCAGCTTGGCATCGGTCTGAAAGGCGTAGTGCAGCGTGACCAGGAAGGGCGCCTGGCGCACCAGCTCCAACACTGAGCGCTCGGTACGCGTGTGCTCCTGCGTCTTGGCGCGCTGCACCAGCGCAGCCTTGCGCAGCACCTTCATGGCATAGAGCTTCCCCGCGTCGTGCCCACCCGCCTTCCGTACTAGGAACACCTTCCCGTAGGCTGTGGGAACAGCGAGTGGGCAGAGGATAGGCAGTGAGCAGGAGGGTGATGCAGACTGGTGAGGGTAGGAGTGATGCCAACCCAGCAGGGTGTGCAACTGGGGGAAGGAGCTGTGGTGAGAGGCAGGTGTGCAAAAAGCTGGCAGAGCCTTCTAAGGGAAAGGTGTGCACAGCACTGCGAGGGTGCTCAGCAAAGGCAGGGAGGGGTGTGCAAACCAGCTAAGGACCATGCAACTCCAGGAGGCCTGCAGGGCAAGGTGGGGGCGCAAACCTGGGGAAGATCAGACAGATTCGAGGAGATGCAAATCCAAGCAAGGGAGGCAAAGGTACATGCAGACTTGGAAGGGATGTGCAAACCCACTGGGGAGTTTGCAAAGCCGGGGAGAGGACTCTAATATCAGCGCAAGGAGAGGAGCTGTGCAAATCACTTGGGAGGGCTACAAGCCCCCAAGGGTGCTGGCAAATCCGGGAGGCCCTTGCAGAGAGGAACAGCCCTGGGAGTGTACATGCAAACTCTGGCAGGGCAGGCAAGGCGGGCTGTGCCAGGAAAGGGTGGGGGGCATTGCTGGTGGCCTGGCCCAGGCCCAGGCGGGTGTGCCGGTAGGAGGCCCAGGGCACCGTGCCTGTGACATCTGCCTGGTGGGTGGGGGTCCTCACCTCCCGTGCCCAGCACCTTGAGCAGCTCGAAGTTCTCCACGCTCACCTTCTCCTTGTGCCCAGTCAGGTTGGCTGTGGGCACAGGGGGCGAATGAGCCCAGCCAGTGCCTGACCCCTCCCTGCGGCCCAGGCAGCCATCACCAGGTCCCACAGCCCCTGGCCGCCCCTGCCCCACCTTCCGTGATCCGCAGCTCCACAGCACAGCCCTCGTCCTCGTCCTCGTCCCCCATGGCGGGCGGGTCGCTGGGGCCCGCACAGCTCGGCTCCGGGCGGCGCCGGTTACATGGCGGCTCCGGCCGGGGCGGGCGCTTCCTGGTGCCGCCTCCCGGCCGAGTTGGGCGCCGGCACCGCCTCCCATCTCCCCGCCCCAAGCGGCCTGAGTCAGGCGCAGGAACGTGACAGCTCTGGGCTGCGGGTGGGCGGGCAGGGGCGGCCAGTCTTATGCGGGCGCACAGGGAGGGCGTCAGGGCTGTGCGCTCCTGGACCGCATGCGACCCTCCTAGTGACCTCGAAACAACCCCTTGGGAGACATGCCTGGGATCTGTGGATAACCTGGAGCTCCAATTGGGCAAATACTCCCAAGCCAGGTGTCTGTCCTGGAATGCCTGCTGAAGCCAGGGGTGCTGAGACCCTGGAGCCTGTGCGGCAGCGGAGTCTACGCGGCACTTCAGAGCTTTCCCCTCCGGGATGCCAGCCCTAATGGCAGCCCAACAGCTCTAATTCTTAGCCACCAGCGACAGTGAGAAATTTCATAAAATTCACAACCCACCACCTCATTTTTGATCAGGACTTGAAGTCAGCAAATAGAGATGGGATCTGTAGGTCCCCTTGACAGATGAGCAGCCTGAAGTCACACAGCTGTCTTTATCCAGCTGCTGCCAGCATAGGGCTGGCCCAGCACCTCTCACTCAGTGTGGCCCACTGCTCTTCACGTTGGGCAGCTGTAAAGGAGGTGTTTGGGACGCGGAAGCCACCCAAGCCAGCTCAGCTCCCTGTCCGCACCCCAGTGGCCAGCTGAGACCCTCTCCCCTGTGGGCTTGCCTTTGCAGGGGAGGGTCCTCGGTTGCCCTAAGGACCAAAGCCCTGCTTCTGGGCTTCCCCTACCCAGGGAGCACCTACAGGGAACACTGAGAGGGTGGTGGAGCCAAGCCCCACCCCATGACTGGGAGGGGAGACCGAACCTCTTTAGACAGACCTGTAAAACACCTCAGACCCCAGCCATCCTTCACATCCCACCCAGTACCACACACCCTCCCGTGGTTCTGCCCTGTTGTCCCAGGCCTGGCACGGTGCCCATGCAGAGCCCAGAGTAGGCCTCAAAGAAGGGTGGCAGAGCCTCACAGGGATGGCCTCCTCTTTCCATCAAGCCTGGAGCCCTGACTGGCCTGTCCTCCAGAGCCTCGTCCCCCTCCCTGACAACTGATAGGGGCTACAGGAGGGTAGGGCAGCCAACAAAGCCCTCACCCTGAGGCCTATGGAAGGGGGCTTCCAGCTGGAGGCCTGGGGTTCCACTCCCACCCCATCAGCCTCTGAAGCTGGGGCTGAGAGGAGGCAGGCAGAGCCTGTGGGTTATCCCTAAGGGGGCTGTGGAAACCCCATGAGTCAGGCTGCTGCTACAGGTCTGGCCACCCCTCCCAGCTCTGCCCACCCCCAGATTCAGGCTGCCTCACCTCAGCCGGGGCAGCCCCTCCCTACCTTGGGTGGCCAGTCTCTTGACTCACTTCCTGCCACCCAGTCTAATTGCCCCCTTCCTGGGTGTCATCCTAGAAGCCCTGGTCAGAGACCCCCATGTCCCTCCCACTTCTTGTATCCCTCCATGACAGCCCGGGCACTAGGTGACACCCACCAGGCTGTGAGCTCCCTGGGGAGGGGCTCAACCCCAAAGGGGTGAGGAAGAAATGATGAGAAGCTAGGAAGGAGTGAAAGGAGAGAAGAGGGTGCCAGAGGGGGGAGAGCTGGGCCTCTGGGGTTCACTGCCCACACCCCAGAGCCCAGAGCCCACCTTCTAAGCCAAGGCTGAGCCCAGACTCAGGCTCCACCCACTGCTGGCTACCCATAACCCCCCACCCCTCTGGGACATCCAGGCAAGCCAGACTTGCCCCTCCCCTGAAGAAAGTCCTCTGCTGCCCTGTGCCAGGTGAGGAAGCCAGTGGCCACAGACCCCACTGGCAGAGGACTCCAGGCCACAGGTGTCCCTGGTGCCTCATGGCTCTGAATGCAGCTGGTACACACAGAGCGCAGATTCAGGTGATTGTAGCCCGGCTTTATTTTCAGGTTTCTCATGTTCCAGCTAAGGCTCAGAAATAGGCCCAGGCCAATGTCCCCAGGGAATGATCATTGGCTCCCCGCCTGGACCAGGCGGGGGCTCTCTTGTCCACTCCTACCTGCCTTCTTCATCTGGGGGGTCCCCCAGAAACCGCCTCCTCAGCGAGGGCCGCATGGCAGAGCCAGAGCCCTGGCAAGCAGCTGCTCCTGGGGACCAACCATCCCCCCTGCCCATAAGCTTGTCCCTGCTCCATCTCATGGTCCCAGTGCCAGCTGTGGAGGACCTGGAGGCCCAAGCCTCCTTGTCCAACGACTTGCCCCAGGGGCCCTGGCTCCCAGAATTCTTGGGCTGCCTGGGCCCCCCACTGAGACTCCAGCGGCGAGGGGCCTGCATTCCAAAGCTCCCTGTGCACACGGTGTCACTGGCTGAGGGAAGAGGCGAGAGGACGTTTCTCCGGTTCCTGCACCTCGAGGCCTAGAAGGAAAGGCTCAGCTCAGGCCTGCTCCCAGCAGTGCTGGGACTCCCAGCATTGGTGGTGGCCCACAGAGCCCTACACCTTCTGCCCACCCTCGGCCCCTCTAACCTCTTAGCTCTCCCCACCTCACCCCAGCTGCACTGGCCGCCTGGCTGGGCCTCCAACTTGCCAGGCTTTTGCCTCAGCTGCTCCCTCTACCTGCACTGCCATTCCCCAGATATGCCAACACGACAAACTCACCTCGCAATCTTTGCTCCAACTTCAGCGCCCCTCCGAGGCCTACTTTAAGCGCCCTGATTAAAACTACAACCCGCCCACCCAGAGCTCCTGACCTCCCTCTTCCTGCTCTCCTTTTTCCCCAAAACATTATCACCTCCCAATATTCTAGGGCTCAGCTGCCCAGTACGTGACTGCGCACATGAGATGTGGGTGCTCTGAACCGTAATGTGCTTGAATGTAAAATACCACTAGACTTGAAAGACTTAGTATGAAAAAAAATAACGTAAACTATCTCACTAATGATTTTTTACACTGACTACATATTGACATGGTAATAGTTCAGGCCTACTGAGTTATATAAAATATGTTATTAAAATTAATTTTACCTGTCTCTTTTTACTTTTTCTGATGAGGCCACTAGAAAATTTTAAATTATACACGTAGCTCACATCTTATTTCCATTGGACAGGGCTATTATAGTTATTATAGATGATTGTTATTTTTATGCATATTGTTTACTGTCTGCCTCCCACACCAGAATGTTCCCTGCTGTGTATCCCCTGCTAGCACATCGCCTGGCACTTTGTAAAGGCTCATTGTCAAATGAGTGAATGGATGCATGAGGGCTGCCAGGACCCCACGCAGGGCAAATACCCCACTCACCTTCTCGGCTGGTATCCGCTTCATGTTCCGCCAGGGTCTCGACGGAGCCATCCCATCCCACGCCAGATCCTAGGGGGCCACAAGGCAGCTGCTGGGCCACAGGGACCAGGACAGAGGCAGGCAGGGCTTGTGGGGAGACACGGGGGACAGAAGGGAAGCCCGTTCCCCCAAGGAGTTGGCAGGTCCACAGCAAATTGGGGGCCAGTAGAGGCAGGGACCCTTGTCCCTCACCTTTGCCTTGGGAACTGAGTGACCCCAGGGGGCCTGGACGGCGCTGTCGGAATCGCTGCCGGGGGGTGTCCCCGGGGCTGAATGACTCAGAGCTTCGCCCCACTGGGAATCGGGAGCTGAGTTTCCGCCGCTGCCCACCTGCCAGGGTCTCATCCCGCAGGCAGAGGGAACTCTGGGCCCGGCGCATAGGTGCCGGTGAGGGGGACCCTGCAAGAGGCATAGGCATTGGGGGGTGTCAGAGCAGTACAGGAAGGAGCAGGGCAGAGTGGAGGGATAGCAGGATGAAACAGAGGCAGGGAAAGGAGGCTGCAGAGGCTGGGGAGAGTCTGGGTGAATGAGGGTGGCAACAGAAGACTGGACCTTGTGCTGGCTCTGACACTAACTCACTGTGTGACCTTGGGCAAGGCGCTTCCCCTCCCTGGGCCTCGATTTCCTCATCTGCTGACTGGAATAAATGACCTCTCGCTAAAGTCCCCTGCTTCTCCGAGGTCCTAGGCACTGCTGTGGATGGGTAGGACTGGCTAGGTGGCAGCACAGGCAGAAGGAAGGTGCCAGACGAAAGGGATGCGGCAGGGACGCAGAGCAAAGCGCCACTGGAACCATCTGGGGGAATGGGGTGCAGCAAGGAAGGCCAGCAGGGGCAGGGGCACGTGTGTAAGCCATGCAGGAGGCAAGGGGCCAGAGGCATCGGCAGGTGCCAGGGTGGGGGCAGAGGACACGCGGTAGGGGCCATGCCCAGACCCACCTGTCCCATCCGCCTCCCTGCCCTCGGGGAGCTCCATCTCTGGGGGGGGCCCCAGGCTCTCGATGCTGCCAGCCCCATCGGCCCACAGGCGCGGCCCCCCGTGGAGGCCCCCCTCCCGCCGGGGCCGCATCAGCCTCTTCACCTTGTCTGCCAGCCAGCTGCCCTTCCTGGGGGCACAAGGGTGGGTAAGGCCAGGGAGAAAGGAGGGACAAGAGGCCATGTCAGGGATGCAAAGGCTGGGCCAACCCTCACTGATCCTGGACCTGAGCTGGGCCGGGGCCAGAGGGCAGACAGGGGCCAGGTCGGGAGGACCCCGGCCCAGAGGTAGAGGGGTCCGCTCACTTGATCCGGGGCAGGGGCCCAGGCTCCAGTACACGGTACTGGTCCATGATCTTCTCTACCAGTTTCTGTTTCTCCCGGCGCAGGGCATTGAGCTGGTCCCTGAGGAGATGGGAGGGAAGAGGCAGCATGAGGCCCTGGCAGGAGCAAGGCTCCGGTTCTAACAGGTATAGCCCTCCTGGGTGGTAGCACACTGACACACTCCTATGGGGGTAATACACTGCCACTGCACCAACCCTCTAGGATTAGCCCCAGCCCTTTACCCAGGACCTCCCCAGGCATCTCGCCCTGAACCACCAAAGGGATCTCTAGGACCCGCTCCAGCTCCCTGCAGCATGCT
>NW_017731443.1:2777585-2797166 GCF_001890085.2 Hipposideros armiger
CTGCCAGCCTGCTCACAGGTATTCGCGCTGTTCACGGTGCAGGTGGTCCCGGCTCTCCAGGCTGCGCTCCAGGAGCTCACGGTTCTCCCGGCTCAGGGCCTGCACCTCGGCCAGCAGCTGCCGGTTCTCCTCTTCCTGGGCACTCCGCAGCTCTGTTAACAGCTGTCAGGATAGGCGGCAGGATAGATGGGAGTTTAGCGGGGCTCAAGATGGCCACCTGCCACCCCCAGCCCCCTCCAACCCCACCCTGGCTGCCGCCCACCCCTCACCACACCTCGCACTGCGTGGTCAACCGGCAGGCGCTCAGGTCCAGCTGCTGGTTGGACTCGCGCAGTCGCTGGCTCTGCACCTCCAACTGTGCCCGCTCCAGCTCCAGCCGTGCCAGCCGGCCTCGCAGCTCCCCACGCTCACCCTGCAGCTCGCCTCGCTCCCGGGACACCTCTGCCAGCAGCTTCTGAGCACTGCAGAGGCAAGGAGAACTGCTCTCCAAGGGGCTCACCACCCCCCCAGGACCCTCATGAAGGCCAGAGGAGCCACGCTGGGGAGAGGAGGTTAAGCAGGACCCACACACACAAGGACAGTGATTGACTCGCCACTAACCCACTTCACAGAGGGGAACACTGAGAAATGGCCCAAGAGAGGATGGGCTGCACGAGGCCTGGTACCTGTCGTGCTCACTCTGCAGCCTCCGAAGCTCCTCTTCCAGGCCCCGCTGCCGATGGCCATCCTGCATCAGGCGTTCACGCTCTGCCAGCAGGGCCAGCTCCTGCGCCTCCACGCTGGCCCTCTGGGCCTGCAGCTGATCGTGCCTGGGATGAACAGGGGCTGAGAGGGCTGCAGGGGTTTGGGGCCAGGGCAAGCTGGCAGCTGGGCTGCCTGAACCTGGGGGTCTGCTTCTCCTAAGCATAGGTCCCCAGCAAAGCCACAGGGCAGAACACCGTGCCAGGTGCCCACCACTCCTGACAAGGGCACAGCAACGGAGATGGGGCTTTAGGTTAAGGTGGTGGCTTCCCTTGCAGGCAGAGGAGCTTGTCTGGGGGAGACTCACCGGCCCTGTAGCTCCCGGTGGGCCAGCTCCAGCGCCCGCATGTTGGCCTTGAGGTCGCGGTGCCGGGCCAGCAGTCCCTCTAGCTCGGCCTCCTGCCGCCGCTGCAGCTGGGCCAGGGCCTCGTGGTCTCGTAGCAGGGCCTGCTGCTGCCCTCGGGTCTCCTCCTGGGACCGCCGCGCCGCCAGTACCTCTTCCTCCAACACCCCCAGCTTCCTGTGCAGCTCTTGGCCTTGCATCTCCAGTACAGACTTTTCGGCCTAGGGTAGAGGAGTGGGCAGGGACCACAGGGGTGGAACCCCAGGCCAGAAACGGGGTAAGGGAGAGTGGGCAGGGCAGAGGAGGGGAGAAAGCTGTGGAGGAGGCAGAGAGCTGGGGTGAGGACAGCCTGGAGCCAGAGGCAGAGGTTAATAGGCAAGGAGAGAGGTGAGGTGTCATGGAGACGGGTGCTGGTGCCAAGCCGTGGAGGCAAGGTCGGGAGGCACAAAGGCAGAGATGGGACAGATGGGGCTGGGGCGGGCAGGGAAAGCAGTAGGAACTAATGGCTAGCTGTGGAGAACAGGGCTGAAGACCAGGCAACACGGGCACAGACATGGGGGCTGGAGGCAGGTAGATGGGGGTAAAAACAAGGGGAGGAGGAAGGGTCAGGGGACGGGGCAAATGGAAGTGGGCAGGGGTGGGAAGGAGGGGTGCAGAATGGGGGGGCTGGGATCAGGTGGCACAGACCTATGACTAGGGCAGGGGCAGTGGTAAGTGGGCAGGGGTGGGGTGAGGGACAAGGTACACGGCTGCCACACACCTGCAGGCGACTGCTGTGTTCCTGTGCCCGCTGGCTCTGCAGCAGCAGCTCCTGGGCACGCCCCTGCAGGCTTCCCAGCTGTCCCTCCAGGAGCTGCAGCTGCCCTTGCAGAGCTGCCTTCTCGGCCACCAGTGTTGCATTCTGCCCAGCAGGGAGGAGGGTTAGGAGGGGCCAGGCCACTGCCCCCCTCAACCTCCCCCCCACCCCGTGCCCACCAAGTCCACCACTCACACTGCGCTCCACCTCAATGAGCCGCCCACTCTGGGCCTCCATGTTCCTTGGCTCTGCGTGCTCCTTGGGCCCTAGCCCGACAGGGCCCTGGCGCAGCTGCAAGGAGAGGCCCTAGGAGGTCACGCAGGGGAGTGGCAGCACTTGGGGACAGCACAGGGACCCGAATCAGCAGACCCTTACCCCACAACCCTGTACTCCTGGCTCCCACAGCTCCGTCACTCTCCAACCTGTCCTTGTCACCTCCTCTTCACTCTGCAGCAGGTGCCATTGCCCATGCTGCTTCTCCTGCATGTCCCACTCTTCCTCTGGGACCCAGTTTTGACACCACTTTCTCCAGAAAACCTTCCCTGGCCAACACCACACATGCCAGTGAGGCAGTCTACTGGGTGCCCACTGGCCCCTGGTACCGTGTGATGGCTTCCTGTTTTCTTGCCTCTGTTCCAGGTGGACTGTGAGCTCCCTGAGGGTGGTGGCCTGGTATTGGGCCCCACCACACCCCAGAGCTGAGCACTGAGCCCACATGTTGCAGGGGCGTCAGAAACAACAACAGTAATTGAGCTCATTAGGAAGAGGTGGGGCCGGAGCGAGAAACACAGCAGTCACCTCAGAGCAAAGCCGAATTCTGTCCATTTGAGGAATGGGGAGACAAGGCCCCCAGAAGACCACCTGGTCTGGGCAGTCAACCTGACTCTCAGCACAGTGCTCCCTCCAACAGGCCCCATAAGGGAGCACAAGGTGAGCGACTGGCCAAGAATCAAGGGATATGACCAGAGGAGGTGCTAGAGGGACCGGAGCCCATGTGGCCCTGGACATCTGCATGCAAGATGGAGGGAGTGCTGGGACGAGGCCCTCGGCTCCCAGGGCTGCAGCCTCACCTGGAACAGCTCCTCTTCCAGCTGCAGGGCCCTCGTCTTGAGCTCCATCAACGCCTCCTCCTTGCTGGTGGCTGCCGCCTGCCGCTCAGCCTGCAGCAGCTGCTCCAGGCTCTGGTACCTGCCAGGAGAAGCTTTGGCATCTAGCCCTCCCTAAGCCCTTGCCTGGCCTTCTCTGACCCTCGGGCAACATCCCCACCTCTGGTGCTGGAACTCTTGTTTCTGAAGAAATTCCTGCCGCTCCAGAGCCGCCTGCTCCAGCTCACTCTGCAGACGCTCCAGCCGGGCCCCCAGCTCCTGGCCCCGCACCACGGCCTTCTCTAGCTCCTGAAAGCAGGCAGAGCAGACTCAGGGCCAGGACAGACCACCACCCTCACCTGGGGGTAGGGGAGGGCCAGATACAGAGGTCTGAGAGACCTGGCTTCCTGTCGCTGCTGTCACACTAGACAAACATCTTTAACCCTTTGGGCCTCTACTCCCCCATCTGCAGAATGGGAGCAAAGCCTGGTCACCTTGCAGAGTGGGTATGAAAAAACTGGGAATTATAAATCTGACAGGGTGTGAGGGAGGCCCCTGGGCCAGGGGTGAGAGACATTCGCTGGGCAAGTGTCTTCACCTCTCGAAGCCCATGGTTCCTCAGGTGCCCAGTGACAGCTGAACGCGGCCTGTGTGCTGAGGCCACACTGGCCATGTGAGGGAGAGAGAAGCTCAGGGGAGGCAGGTCTGGGAAGCACCCTTATTTATCCACAGGGGTGATAACAGAAGACAGGAACTTGGTCAACCCCAGGCCTGACCACAGTGGAGGCTGGGAGGGAGTTGGGCAGAGATGCTGGGGCCAGGCAGCCTCTGGCAGTTGGGCCACACCATGTCGGAAGGGGGCAGGAAGCCCACTTTGACCTGTGGGCCCTGGAGAGAGGCAGGCCAAACCACTGTGAAGTGTGGGGGTCCTTGCAGGATGAAACCACAGGGAAGGGCCCATTCTGACCACCTGCTTGCCAAATCCTGCCTCTGGAAACCAAGTCTACAGCTTTTGCTCTGATCTTCCTGGCTTAGCAACCCCACCAGGGCCTCCCCCCAGAGTCAATGCACTTCCAAACACCCTTGGCCCCTGCCTGTCCCTGAAAAAACTACAAATCCCATGATGCCCTGCTGCTGGCAGTCGCTAGAGCCCATGGGCTCAGAGTAGGCAGAACAGTAGTACAATGAAGGAGACTTGACCCTCAGGCCACATTCTTGCCCTGCCCTCCTCCAGACCCTGTCCACAACCGTCAGTGTCCCCTCCATTGCACCTCCTGCCCACCCAACCCAGGAGGCCATGTGGACAATGCCCTTGGCCCCTGGTTCCCTGACCTCCCCCTGGACAGCCACCTCCTCCTGTGTCACACCCAATTATCACCAGGAACTGCTGCAACCAGGAAATCTCACAAAATTCCCCACTCTGTCCTCAGCCTCTTCCACCCTCTCAGTCCTCAGAGCTGGCTCTTCTAGCTGGCCAGCCCCACCCTCACCTTCACTGCCCACCTGCTGGCATTCCCTCTCCACACTGCCACAATCCCTCTACATTCATTATCTTACAGCATCCTGTGGAGCAGGTAGTTTTATTCCGGTTTTACAGGTGAACTGAGACTCAGAGAGGTTAAGTAACTTGCCCCAAGCCACACAACTGATAAAATAGGGGATCCAGGCTATAACCCAGGTCTGCCTGACAGTACCAAAGTCATATCCTACAGAGACAGCCTCTCAGCCTTTACCCTCTTGCCCGCACTCCCAATTCTCACATTCCCCAGGCCTGCCGTGCACAATGCCTGACCCTGGTTCAACCCAACAGTGTGTTCCCTACTCCTCTCCCTTGGTAGGAGCCTTGGAGCCAATTCCTCCTCCTTTCTGAACCTCAGTAATCTGGTCAGTACAACAGGGATGAAACTGGAAACTGCTCAGTAGAAAGATTCGATTCCTGTCTGCAGCACACGCTCTGCTCCCCGAAGCACTGGGCCCCACTGGCCTGAATACCCGTCCCATTGCCTCATCATCTCCTTCACTTCCCCTGAGGGGCCTCTCAACACGTGGCCCTAACCTCTCTGCTCACTTTAAACCCTCCAGTGGTTCCCACTTCCCACATGAAAAAAGCCATAACTCCTTCCTTCACTTGGAGAAAAGATGAAGCCCTCCCTGCCCAACAGGAGCGCTGCTTAACGAATTCTCACCTCCCTCCACTCCCCACCTCACACTCCATCCCTACAAACGCATGCCTGCACCTCCTCCTGGCTCACTGCCATTCTCCAGCCTCCTCCAGGAAGCCTTCCCGGACATACCCCAGCCTGAGTCCAGTGTGCTTCCTGGACCATCATGGCTCTTTGCATGGTCCTGTCTCCACCCCAAACTGGGAGCGCTTCCCTGACTGGCACAGGGCCTGAAGCCAAGGAGATGCCCACAAACATGCTTAAATGAATGAATAATGGGGTTTCCAGGCCTTCTCTCTCCTCCATCTCCAGTTCCGATCCAGCCAGCCTCATCTGCCACCTGGACCATGGGCACTGCCTCCTAATGGCCCCAGGCTCCTGCACACCAAGGTAACCCTCTTCAAACCCAGACTCACGCAGGTCTGCCACACCCTTGGGTGGCTCTCCCTGCCTGGGGATGAGCATTAACACCTAAAAAGCTGGCCCAACACACCCCTCTGGCCCCCATCCCCCTACTCCTCCTGGGCCTCTGAGCATCTTGAATGCTTTCCGTCTTTGCACAGGCTGTTTCCTCAGGATGAAACGTCCTCATCTAGTGAAATCTTGACCATTCCTCAGAACACTCCCTGAAACCTCCTTGTCTCCACGCTGGCATCAGCTCCCTCTCATGCAGGCTCCCACAGCACTTTGTTCTTCATACCCAACGGGTCTTGAGCCTTTGCCCAGTATGAACTAGGCTCTTACACCAGTATCTCACTTGGTTTTCCAGAAGACCTGCCGAGGCAGCTAAGAAGAGCATCCCCATTTTACAGAAGGAAGTATTGGGGTGCAGGTGAGTGAACTGCTGTGATCAGAGAGCCAGGATTTACACCCAGGCACTGTGGTTCCATGCCCACACCCTGTCCCTTCCTACAGATATCAGAGGCAGAGGACATCTGCCTGTCCCAAGCCAGGCGTGCTTTGGAAGACAAGAATGAACTGTGCCTTTTTATCTCCAGTCCCAGCTCTGTGCTGGGCACTCAGTGGCTGCTGATGGAATTAATAACCCAAAACTCTAGCCACTGGCCTCAAACCCCGTTTCCTAATCCTGGCCGTGAGCACCCACGTACCTCCTTGAGGGCCTGCCTCTCCTGGCGCTCCCTCTCGGACTCCTCCAGGTGCTGATGGCCCTCACTCTCCAGTATTTGAAGTCTCTCCTCAGCTGCCTCAGCTCGGGCCCGTAGCCTGAGTCCCTCGCGCTCCCACTGTCTCCGCTCTCGGCCTGTTGCTGCCAGTGCCTCTGCCAGCGCCTCCCGCTCCCGCGATGCAGCCTCCAGCTCCCGTCCAGCTGCTTCCACTGCCTCCTGCAGCCGGGCCTGCTGCTGGATCTGGGCCTCCACCTCCTGGCGGGCCTCAGCCTCTGCCCTCTGAGCCTGAGCCAGCTCCTCAGAGAGGCGAGCAACCTCCAGCCCTCGGGCCTCCAGCTTCCAGGCTTGGGCCTCCAGCTCAGTTCGAAGGACGTCAGCCTCTTTCCTCAGCCGCACTACCTCCTCCCTGAGAGCCTCCTGCTGTGGGGCACCACTGGCCAGGATCTTCCCTGGGATTGTCCCCTCCAAGAGTTGGGTCTCGGGAGTCCCTTCGGGCTTCTGCTGTGGTTTTTGCTGGGCTGGGTCCCCAGCCATCCCCTCCAGCCTTTGTTCATGCTCTCTGGCCTCTGTTTGACCCTTGGGTAGGTCCAGCCTCTGGCCCAGGGTCTCCTGCTCCTCCAACTGCACACAGAGGCTGGGCCCCGAGGGTCCAGGCTTGCTCTCAGGGACCTCCTGTCTTAGCCCCTGGGCCTCGGACTCTGACTCCCCAGTCTCTCCTCCTTGCAACTGCTGAGCCTGAATTTTGATCTCTGGACACTGAAGTGGGGCCACAGAGGTGGAGGTCTGGAGAGGGGCTCCGTGGACAGCCTTTTCCAGGGACTCCTGTGTCTCTACAATGAGGACTGACTCCTGGGGCGTCAAGTCTGAGGTGTGGGGGGCCATGGCATCTGTCTGGAGGGGCCTCTCCATCACCTGAGGGTCTGAATCAGGTGACTGGGAACACTCAGCTAACCCCTCGAGGGCTGAGTCTGATGCTGGGAAAGCCAGGGCCAAGGCCTGGGGGCCTTCATCTTCTGCTTGGCCAACCAAGCCCTGGGGACCGTGGTCTGAGACCAGGCAAGTCTGAAGAGTCCCAGCCAGCTCTGGAACCACAGAGTCCTTCTTCTGCTCCTCCAGCAGGGGGTGCTGAAGGCACATGAGAAGGATGGTCAAGCCCAGAGAAAGCCACCAGGAAAGACCTACTAAGATTGTTGGGGGAGGGGACTCACCTGACCACCTGGCTGCCTCTGCAACACCTGTAGCAGGGCTCGAAGCTCCTGATTCTCCCGCTCCAGGGTCCGCAGCCGCCCAGCCTCTGCGTCCCTCACTTCATCATGTAGCGAGAGGGCCTCTCCTGGCAGGGGTGCTGGAGTGTATGAGATGAGGTCAGAACTCCTCCCCACCCTTAGTCCTGCATGCTTCCTGGCTCCTCATCTATCCCCTTACACCCCCAGAGACCTGGGGAAAGGGGGAGAAGTCAGAAGCCATTCCTACCACAGCTGCAGAAAAACACAAGCAGGCCCCCAGCCCCTCTACTGGGGCCCCACTCACCCTCCCCAGGAGAGTCTGGGGGTGGTTCCAGTCTCCGCTGAAGCTCCAGCTCCAGCTCTATGCTCTCCTCTGCCAGCTGGTCCACCTGATGCCGCAGAGAGTCCAGCTCCTGGCGGGAGGGCAGGGTCAGACAAGCCCTCTCCACAATGGCCAGACCAAGTACGTGGGCTACAGGGTCATTAGAAGAAATCAGGAGTAGGGGTCACAGGGATCACGAGGGAATCCTGGAGGGCCATTGGGTTCACCAGGGGTCAGTGTGGCAAGCTCACAGCATGGGCCTCGCCCAACCGGGTCCGTAGCAGCAGGTTCTCGCGTTGGGTCTCATGAAGCCGAGCACAACGTTCTTGCGCAGCCTCCAGCTGCTCCTCCAGCAGGGCTTTCGAGGCCTCCAGAGTACCAGAGAGCGACCGCTCCTCCTTGGGGACGAGGTGGGGGGGGGGGGGGGGGCAGGGAGGAACAAAGAGCCAGTGGTGCGATGCAGACCCCAGCACTCCAGGGCCACAGACCCTGCCTCCTTCCCCCCATCTGACCCCGCCTCTTCCCTCCATCTACCCTGCTGTCTCCAGGGTCTCTCCAGGTACCACTTCCCTAGAACCTGGTCCCACCCTTCTCCTGTGTAGGCCTTGCCCCTTCTTCCCAGGAACTGCTTTCCAAGGTGGCATCCTTCTAGGCTCTACTTATCAGCACCCGCTGTCAGTAGCTCTCTCCAGACACCACTTCCCCTACCCTTGGCCCCACCCTACTCCCCAGGACTTACCTTACCCTACAACCCCCACCTTTCCCCTCCATCTACCCCATCCTCCAGAGGGCCTTTCCCCAGACACTACCGCACCCATTTCTCCTAGCCATCAGTGTTCCCTCCATAAAGCCTGACCCTCCCTTCTCCAGAACCAAATTCGCTCCCCAGGGACCACCCCATTCCCCTGCAGGTCCTCCTCCAGACCCCGCCCCTCCCACAGCCCCGCCTGCCACTCACCTCCAGCTGGCCCTTGCAGGCCTCTGCCGCCTGCAACCGTTCGCGGCAGCGTCGCAGTTCCTCCTGCAGGCGGGGCAGGCGACCGGCCCGCTCCCTCAGCGTCTCTGCCTCCTCGCGATACAGCTCGGCCCGCTTGGCCTGTCCCGACAGCGCTTGGGCCTGAACCAGATGGTGCGGAGCTGGGAAAGGCCAACGGCGGGCCGCAGGGATTGGGGACGCGAAGGAGAGGGTTCGGGGAGGCAATGGGACGCCAGAGTTGCGGGGAGAGGGTTAGGGACTAGGGCACTGGAGGAGAGCATCTGAGCTCACCTCCTGGCGGAGCCTTCGAATTTCAGTCTCTAAGCCCTGCACCTCAGCCTGAGAGTCTAGCAGCAGTTCGGCCTTCTCCTCCCTGGAAGAAAGACGCTGAAGGAGCCTGGGGACCGGCAAACCCAGCCCTTCCCAGGCCTCATCCCACCCATTTCCATGGGGCTGGGTCCCCCATCCAGGCCTAATCTGCCCGTCTCCCCCAGGTCCCCTTCACAGCCTGCTGCACTCACAGCTCCTGGCGCAGGCGGCGCAGCTGGGCCTTGGTGTTGGCCAGCTGCAGGGCCAAGTGGTGCGAGGGGCCCTCCAGAGGAGTCCTAGCAGGAGCCTCAGGCAACAAGGGGACTGGCTCTCGCTCTAGCAGCAGTTCAGCCAGCCGCTGTGAGAGGTCAAGGGTGACGGGTCAGAAGTAACACATCCTGTGCCCCACACACCTGCCCCCAAGCACCACAGCTGAATTTGGTTCTTGTAGCCCTGCCGGCCCAAGACCCCCAACCCCAACTCCACACCTGAGCCTCAACCCCCATTTCCCCCACACATCTGGGTCCCCGTTGTCCTTCCATTCTGCCACCTGACCCTCAGTGCTCTTGCTGCCCCCTACCTGGGCCGCCACATCACGCTCCCGTGACAGTCTCAATAGTGTCCCCATCAGGTTCTGGGACAACATCTCCAACTCCGGAGGTGCCAGCTCCCCAGGCTCAGGCCCAGCCAACGACAGTACCATGCCTGCCCCAGGCTGGGTCACCTGGGTGAGTAGGGAGAGCAGTTCAACCTAAGAGGTTGGGGAAGCATGGTGTCCCCAGGTGGTGATGCCAGTCCAAAGCCATACCTCCTGGATGGCAGCAGCCAACTCACTCTGGACCTCCAGGCTGAGGCCCTGGATGTGCCGGATGAAGAGTTCCCGGTGCTCGCACTGCAGGGAGACAAGGAAGGGAGGTGTGAGAAGGAAGGCTGGCACAGGAATCTCCTACCTCTGCAGCCAAAGCTGGACCCTATCCTTCCCTCCCCCGCTCACCTGCACTGACGCCCCAAGCAACAGCCGAAGGATGCCTTCCAGCTCCTCCACTGCTTCCTCTGCAGGGCACAAGCCACAAAGGGTTAATGGGTAGGGGCAGGGGGTCGACAGAGGAAGGGGTGGTGGGAGAGAGCACCTGAGAAGGGGTCAAACCCCAAAGTCTGGAGGTCTGGGGGGGGCGACAGGATCAGCAGCTGCAGCTCCTCCTGGGGGCAGAGGGATTGAAAGATATGAGAGGGGCCTTCCTGCAGCGGGCTCCCAGGCTCAGCCTCCCCCTCGTGACTCCTCCCTCACCTGGTAGAAGTCCTTCAGCCGGCCCCACAGGTGGTTCAGGTTACGCACCCGCCAGGCTTCGGGACCATCATGGCCCCTGATCATCCGAGGGCCCCCTCGGGAGCTGGGGGCTCTGGACACAGGGGTTGATAGGTAGGAGGGGTAATTGAGGATCAGGCTCCGCCCACCAGCCTGTCCCAGCCCCCTCCCCTCAGACCGCTAGGCCGGCCCCTTACATGATACCCAGCACCCTGAGGAGCAGGGCCCCATCGCTGAGACGCAAGAACCTCTTCTCCGGACAAAGGGGCCCCTCTCCTTCCTCCTCTTCTTCCTCCTCTGGCTCCTCTGCCTCTCCCACCAGCCCAGCCAGTCCCAGTGCCTGTGGGGAGCAGAGACAGGTCAGCTGGCCCAAGTGAGAGCCCCCCAACAAGAGTGAATTCTAAGCCCCTTTGACCTGCCCCCTGAGCCCACACAGCCCCCCTCACCAAATCCCTGAATCTTTGGCCCCTGAGGGCTGGACCCCTTTTCCTGCCTCACAGCTGCCTGGACTTCAGCCTCACATTTGAGTCCATCCCCCTCAGACCCCAACTCTGTCCCACCCTCCCCCCACCCCAACACCAGCCCCTCCCTACTGCTCACTTCCCCTCCCCAGCCCCCTTCCACCTGCCACCTCACCCAGGCAGCCAGGCTTCCACTCAGGAAGTGTCTGAGTCTGGGCCCCTTGCCCCCGTCCATGCCGGGTCAGGGTGTTGGTCCCACTGCGGCAGCTATACCTGCCCTGAAAGGAAGAGGAAGTCCCCGGGTGGGAGATCCCGGGCCCAACCACAGACACCCTTGCAGCTTCCTCCTTCCGGGTGCGGACAGGCCTGTGCACCCCCAGAGTCCTGCCTCAGCCCCAACCTTGCCAAGCTGCATCCTCCCAGCATCTCTGGCAGGGCCGGAGATTAACAGGGGAAGGTATGGCTGGGGGGCCCCCAGGCCGACAGCAAGGCCGACAGCTCTCCTGGCTCAGTGGACAATGGGAGGTGAGTCCTCTGTCTCTCTGGAGAGGCCTCCATTTTCCAACTTGAAATCCAAGAGAATGACCTTGGTTTTGCACCTTCCAGGGCCTCTGAGGAGGCTCCAAGCTTTGCAGGTAAGTCTGAGGGTCCACACCTGCATCTTCTCATTTGTCCACTTTCCTTCTCTTTTATATTTATCCAACTTACCCAAACTGCTGCCCAACCTGTGAAGCCTGGCTCAGATGTCGCCTCCCCCAGCAAGCCGCCTCTGAACCCCACCCTCCCCCATATTCTGTGCACACTGGACTAAGACAGGATGTCTGGCCTCAGTGTCCTGTCTGTAAAAGAAGTGGGTAGGACTCCGGCCTCTGAGGGAAGCAGTTCAATGCAGAGAAACCAGCAACATGTGTCTCTTAGACAAACAGGTCAGAACCTCCCTGTTCTCCCACGGCTGACTACAGAGACTCTGTTCATTCTTTCATTCACTGGCTCCATGTGAGACACAGTGCTGGGTACTGGGATGTAATATTAAGCCCTTGCCCCTATGAGATGCACAGTACACTAGGAGACAGCTACTCAAAAAATCACACTCACACTCAAAGTGTAACATTGCAATGGTACTATGTGCATGGGTGGGGCAGGGATTTGACTTACAGGGATTATCAGGAAAGACATCTGGAGGGGGCTAGACAACGGAGCTGAGATCAGGGATCACTGGGTTAATTAGGCAAAGTGGGAAGGAAGGTAGGGCATTCCAGGCAGCAGGAACAGAATGTGCAAGGGCTCTTTGTCAGCTGGAGGCATGGCCAGTGTAAAGTTCAGAAATTATTTATGCTTCATCGATTACAAGACACTTCATTTCTCACATTTAAATCTCTGAAGTCAGGTTACATGGTAGAATAACTACTGGCTGGCTGCCATCCTGACATACAATAGTTGTTATTGCCAGCACATGCCCACACTTCAAAAGCATCAAACCGCCAGCCGAGTGGCTCAGTTAAGAGCTCGCTCAAGAGTGCGAACTCTGAGCAACAGGGTCGCCGGTTCGATTCCTGGCCTGAGCTGAGCTGCCAACAGGTGGCAGGATGGCTCAGCTAAAAAAAAAAAAAAAAGCAAAACAACAACAACAACAAAAGCATCAAACCCTGCAGAAAGGGCGTCAGCAGCTTGGAAGAAAACCCCAGAGGCAAGAATGGAGCACTCTTTAACCCCAAAATAGTAGGAGTCCTCAAGGAAGAGAACCAGACTTGTCCAAAACACTCCCAAAGAAATTGATTGCAAAGCTGGCTTAAGAGCCAACTCAGATGGCTGCTGGTGGTTGTACAGTTAGTTGTCTTATGGATTGTTGGAAGGGTTGCTGGTCTCTAGCTCTCTTGACGGCTCACAGGAGGAGTTGGCAGTGCAACACACAGACATCACACCTCTAAATGTGAAGGAGTTTTCTGAATACCATAAACAATTTATTTTGCTTCTATTTTCCTTTTTATGTGTACATCAGGATTATATATGATGAGAATCTATGTCTATGTCAAAAAGAGCTCCTTTGGGAGGATATTCTAGTGATGAAAGAGCCTTGTGACATAGTTAACTGACAACATTCTTTTTTTCCTTAGTTGGATCTTTTACAATCAATGGCATCTTAGATTTGATGAAATATGGGGTCATAAGAACAATCATGGCAAACACAGGCTTACCAGTCATGGTTATAAGCACTTTACACTTATTAACTTGTTTGCTCTGGACTAGTCTATGAAATTAGGACAATGGCTTATCTCCAGCTTACAGAGGAGGAGACTGAGGTTAATAACTTGCTCAAAGTCACATGGCTATTAAGTGGTAGAAGCAACTGAAAGAAGCCAATGGGACCAGGGTGCAAAGAGCAACGGGCTCATGATCAAGGGTGAGTTAGGTCTGACCAGGCAATGGGAAGCCATGAAGGGTTGTTAGCAGAAGAATACATCTAGTTGTTTAACCCTCCCAAGATGCATCTGAACTGAGGATTATCCTCTTAGAAAGTTGTTATGAGGATTCCATGAGTATTCACTGAAAGGTCCCTGGGGTGGTTATTATCTTTAGTATTAATGATATCAAGGATTTGTCCTGATTTGACCATCTGTGAATCTTAGTTCTGTTTGCATTCCCTGGGGAATCCAGCCCAGGAAGTCCTCCAGAGCACCTGCTGGGTTACCAGAGCCTGATGATTGGGCCTCATCTCCTGGTCACCGAGGGCCCTGCCTTGCTCAGCATCTCTGAGTCTTGTACACCCTTCCGCAGAGGCAGGGGCCGTGTCGCCAATTGCTCTCACATCCGTCACTACAGACATGCCTGGCTGCACCTCAGTCTGGTTCTCTGACTTGGTTCAGCTGAGTCAGGCAGAGGGAGGTTGGGGTAGCTGCGGGGAAGGGGGTGGGGAAGAGGCTTCAGAGGAGTTCCCTCATCCACTGACACAGAGATCCTGGGATTTTGAGGCTCAGTTAGCCGTGGAGGGATGTTCATCAGAGGCTGGCAGTGGTCGCTCTCCTTTGGATGGATTTTTCCTTCATAAAAGTTTTCAGATACGTGATCAAAAATGTCAAGAGTGCATAAGGGTATAGAGAAAAAATCATCACGCTTATCCCCCAGTCCCCGATCCCCCTCTTAGCATTTTGTGTCCTTATGAGATGCAGCTGCCGGTGTCCATCTAGTATGGGTGGTTGCAAACACACCCACAGCTGTGCACCTCCTTGCTTTTCCATGTATTTTGCAATTTGCTTCATTTCTGTTCAGAACAATTGGCCTTGGCCTTTTTAATGGCTGTGTAGTATCCCACCATGTTGCTATCCCATCATCATTTAAACTGTCTTGTAGACAAATATTTAAAATATTTGTATCTTTTTTTTTTTTAATGGCTGATGGAAGTTATATACTTTTTTTTTTAGATTTTTATTGGGGAATTGGGGGGATGGCAACAGTGCTGGGGAATTGGGGGAAGGGGAACAGACAAGTTGCTGTCCTTTTGTTCTTCAGTCTAGTTGTGGAGGACGTTGCTTCACTGGCCCAAGTTGGCACCATCATTGCGCTCTTCCCGGGCGAGGCAGATCAGTTGCCGGCTTCTGGATGGCTGCTCACTGCGGCTGCTGGCCGCTCACGCTAGCTGCTGGCTACATACGGTAGCCCATGGCAACCCACTGCCACAGGGGCTGCAGCCTACACTGTCGCCAGTGACTCATGGCAGCCCAGCTCCAGGTTGAGCTGTTGTTCAGCATCTTAGCTGTGGAGGGCAGTGTCACTGGCCCTCATATGTGGGATCCGAACCAGGGCCCTCTGGCGTCCCAAGCCAGTTCTTAACCATCACGCCACTCGGCCGGCCCAAAATATTTGTATCCTTTGCTATTACTAACAGTGCCATAATGATTGTCCTGCTCAGATGGCTTTTTCTGGCAGTTTTTAAGAAAATTCAGTGCCCACTGCAGCTGGCATGGCGACCCACAAGGTGGTTGAGAAGCAGAGAAAGACAGCAGACAAACAGACAATGTAGTCAACTGCCACTGTCTCCCTGCAGTGCCCCCCCCTCAGGGGCTCAGCTTCCCATCTGCACAGCGTTGGGGTAGAAGGACTCCACCTCCCAGTGACCTTCTGGTTTTGAGTTCCCTGGAGAGCCCTGGTCTGACCCCAAAGGCCAGAGGAGGAGGGCACTGGAGCTCAGGGAATCCAGGGCAGTTGGTGGCCAGATCCAGCCAGAGCCCGGGACTAGCCAGGGCTGAGTCAGAGAGCAGCTTTTCCTCCCCATCTGTGAAGGGCCCAGAACCCCGCTTGGCACCCCAGCAGCCTGGCTGGGGCCCAGCTCCCTAACCAGTTGGTACAGGGCCCCAGGCTCAAGAACTAAAAACAAAAACAGGCTCCAAGGCCTTCTGGGCTCCTGGACCTCTGGTGTTGGATCTGAGGGACTCTCTCCTCCCAACCCAAGTGTTTGAGATGGGGTGGGGTGTCCCATCCACCATTTGGGGATAGAAATAGTGGAGCCAGAGTTGGAAAAGAGCAGAAATGCCTGGCACAGTGGCCCAAATGAGCTGCACAGGTAAGAGGAGGTAGTGGGACGCCAGGGCCAGGGAGGGCGGGGCCCAGGGCCATCTGCCCAGTGCCAGGCCAGGTGCCCGGGGACGCAGGGTGCAACATTGCAAGGCCTGGGCTCTGGCAGCTGAAGAGAGCCCAGCCCCCACTATCTGACACTTGGCCAGTTCTCCCTCCCTGCTCTCCCCTGGGCATCCCCACCCTGCCTCACCCTAAGCCTCTTACCAAAGCTGGGACGCTGGCACCAGTCCTTCTCCAGGCAGCCTCCACCCAGCACCCAAGGAGCTGTTTAAAAATATTAACTGGCTTATGGCCTTTCCTTCCTTAAACCCTCCAGTGGCTTCTCCCTGTACTTTGAATCAAGTTCCAGCCTCTCACTATGACCTTTGATATAAACTTCAGAGAAATCACCACAAGAGCTCATATACGGACAATCTTCACACCTGTTGCAGAAAAGTCACCAGAGACATTTAAACTGCAAACCAGGAGAATCTATCAAATTGTCACTTCCTGCCTTCACTCCATCTGAAGATACTTTAAGCCAGATACCTAGAAATCTTCTCTACTGGCTGCCTTCAGAACTCAGAAACTAGGATTATAGTTAACCATTGTTAACTATAATTTTTTTTTAAGATTTTTTTAAAATGTTTTTTATTGGGGAATTGGGGGGATGGGAACAGTGCTGGGGAATTGGGGGAAGGGGAACAGACAAGCAGCAAGTTGCTGTTCTTTTGTTCTTCAGTCTAGTTGTGGAGGACGTTGCTTCACTGGCCCAAGTTGGCACCATCATTGCGCTCTTCCCAGGCGAGGCACATCAGTCACCAGCTTCTGGACGGCCGCTCACTGCGGCTGCTGTCTGCTCACGCTGGCTGCCGGCTACATACGGTAGCCCATGGCAACCCACTGCCACAGGGGCTACAGCCTATGCAGTCGCAGGCGACTCACAGCAGCACAGCTCCAGGTCGAGCTGTTGTTCAACATCTTAGCTGAAGAGGGCAGTGTCACTGGCCCTCATATGTGGGATCCAAACTGGGGCCCTCTTGTGTCCCAAGCCAGTTCTTAACCAACGCGCCACTCGGCCGGCCCATGTTAACTATAATTTTTAACTATTGTTTTCTTTTGTTTCCATAGAGATGCCTCTTGTCAAATACCTGATTGCTTGTACCATAGGCCTAACTTTGGGAGCCAGCCACCTTCAACATCACCACCTGAAATCAGAGACCACTGTCTAACTGAATTGACCTATTCTCAAGATTGAGACTGGGAGCTGCCGGTTAGCTCAGTTGGTTGGAACGCAGTGCTCATAGCACCAGGGTTGCCGGTTCGACCCCACATGGGCCTCTGAGTTGCGCCCTCCACAACTAGATTGAAACAACTACTTGACTTGGAGCTGATGGGTCCCGGAAAAATACACTGTTCCCTAATAAAAAAATTTTTTTAAAAGATTGAGATTGGTTTCTGAAATCAATATATAATAATGTCTTAATAGGTCCTTTCATAATGCTTCTACCTAAAAATTGACATAAATATTGAGCTGGTAATAAAACCCATAGATGTCTCTGGCCCACATCACCTCTCCAAGGGACATGATAGACCCAAGAAAGGCATTGCCACCTTGGCATCGAGGAACTTGGAAATGTTTTGTTTGATCTATGATGCTTTTTGAGAGAAAAATCTTGATCAAAAAGGGGGAAATGAGGAACAGTGAAGATATAAAATGGAGTCACTATGGTCAAGCTGCTAAATTACTAAAACCAAGTAGGTTGAGGGATGAGTAAATGATTCTGTTTTTGCTTTCCCTAGCCTGGGAACTTAAACTTTTGAACTTCCCAATCCTGCATCAATGCCTGGATGTACATCAGACCTTCAGATAACCCTCTGATTAGTCCCTAAAGGACTAAGGAAAGAGTGTTCACTGTCCAGACCACCTGACACCCAGTATCACCACCGGTCATCTAGAGGAACCATCTCAGACCAATCCAGAGGCTAAGAATGCAGGACTGATTCTTCTCAAGAATGTACTTTTTTTGCGGGGGGGGGGGGTGGACATGTGTTTTTCCAGGACCCATCAGCTCCAAGTCAAGTAGTTGTTTCAATCTAGTTGTGGAGGGTGTGGGGATTGAACCGACAACCTTGGTATTATGAGCACTGTGCTCTAACCAACTGAGCTAACCGGCCGCCCCAAGAATGTACTTTTTATTCTAAGAACTCAGCTCTTCTTTTTTCTTTGGAACACTGGGTATTGCCTAGTTGTGTTTCTGGTTTGTAAACCGTAAGACCCTTGAATAAATCTTTATCATTTATTTCTAGCCAAAGCCTCCTGACTCTTTTTTAGTTCATTCAACACCGCCTTATTCCACTCTGCATCTTCCCTTGTTTGCTTTGTCTGTTTCCCACTGGAGTGGAAACCTTGCTGAGGGCAGGGATGTTATGGGGTCATCCCTGGCTATAGCCATGTGGCTGGGCACAAGCACGGTGCCAAGCCACAGAAACCATGGGAGTGCCAACTTTTACTGACCACTTACCTGTGCCAGCTCTGTTCTATGCATGTATTAATTGCTTAATCCCCTCCACAGCTGTAAAATACAGGTACTGTTATTATCATCCCTCTTTTATGATGAATAAACTGACACACAGAGAGGTTAAGTCACTTACTTAAGACCACACAACCAGGAAGTGGTGGAGCCAAGCTACAGAAAGCAGCCAAATTAATGGTTTTGAACAAATGAATTCCTATTTCAGAGACAAGGAAAGTGAGGCTCAAAGGGGCATGGGGGTAAATAGGGTGTCTGAGGGTAAACCCAAGTCCTCAGGCTCTGAAAGCTGCATCGTCTCCCCTCCCACTGTCTTGTTGTTGTCTGGCAGGAGAGCAAGCTGGAACCTAGCACCCAGTTAGCAAGCATGGGGAGACCCAGCGCCAAGACCTGGGGTTGCCGGCCTCCCTTATAATTAAAGACAGCTCCAAGGTACCAATAAATACCCATTAAGCTAGCAAAAACAAATCCAGAAGGTAAAACTCGGGTTGGTAGAAGGCGGGGTGAGAAGCATATGCACTCATCACTGACGGCCCTCAAAATGGCCTCAGAGTTTCCAGAGACCAATAAAACTGCCACAGCCCATTGACCCAGCACACTGGAATTTGGGAACACGCCCTGGGGAAGTAGCCCAGGAAGAAACAAAAATAGAAATGTGTCTGAAGATGCCCTTCGCCAAATACTGGAGACACCCAGACACCCACCAAGAAACCCAACTGAGCTGCAGCTTGTGGACAAAATCCCATCTCTGCCTTTCCCTGCTCTGCTCAGTCCAGGCTGCAATCGTCTTTCTTACTTTTAGGACTTAGCACAGGCTGTTCCTGCCACCTAGAACACCCTCCCCACCTCTGTTTACCTGGCTATCGCCTATTCATTTTTCAGTCACACAGCTAGAAGTCATTTTCTCCCTCCCTGACGTCCATGGGGGGTACAGTTGTGGGCAGGGTCCTTCCTCTGTAATGCCCCAAACTCCCTGACCTGGCTTACAGCTCCACTGCAAGCACTCATCCAGGGGCTGTTGGCCCCACTAACTGTGAGCACATTGAGGTGGGAACCAGAGCTGAGCAGCATTGCAACTCCATTAGAACACGTGCTGGGGGACCTGGAGTTGGTCCTGCAGTGATGCCAGCAGGGCCCATGCCTGGCGTGTTCTCACCACTTTGTCCCCAGAGCCCAGCCAAACACAGTGCCTGGTGCAGAGATGACTCTCAGCAAACAGCCACTGGATGCAAGACATCTGATGTGAGGTGGGGGTACACAGGGGCAAGCAGAACCCCCAAAAGTCTGAATGTGCCTTTCGTAACTACATAAGGATGTGCACACATGCACTGCCATGCTCAGAAGAGACACGCAGCTTCATCTTGGGAGAAGTCACTGAGATTATAAATCCATCTTTGTAGTGGTGGTGGTTGCACGACTTGGTGAATAGACTGAAAACCACTGAATTATACACTTTTAAAGGGTGAGTTTTATGATATGTGCATTATATGTCAAAAAAAAACACCCTCCATCTTTTTTTTTTTCAAGTTGGCACCATCGTTGCACTCTTCCCGGGCGAGGCAGATCAGTCACCGGCTTCTGGACAGCCGCTCACTGCGGCTGCTGGCCGCTCACGGCAGCCCATGGCAACCCACTGCCACAG
>NW_017731443.1:2800271-2804704 GCF_001890085.2 Hipposideros armiger
CTCTGAGCAACAGCGGTTCGAGTCCAGCCCGAGCTGAGCAGCCGCTGAGCTGCCAACAGGTAGCAGGATGGCTCAGCTAAAAAAAAAAAAAAAAGGAAATAAATAAATAAATAAATAAATAAATAACACGGCAGGTTGATATGCATGCTCATTACCACGACAAATGTGCATTCACACAATGTTTCCCTAAGTTATACAAACACACATGCATGACCACACATACTCACAATTTTCTCTCTCCACTATTACTTCTCAGTGTCTGTGTGGCCAAACCCCAACCTCCACCAGCAGGGTGTGTTCCCTTGGGGCCAGTAGCCGCCTCTGCTCCGGATCATGGCGCCTGTGTGGCTGTACCCCAGCCTGGTCTAGGCCGAGACCCCTCCAACCCTCTCTTTCTCTCAGAAGCTCAGGTTTGATTCCCTAGGGCCTGGCAAAGATTCCCCCTGGAGACATCCTCCAGCTTCTAAGGGTGAGACTTCAGGCACCAGATAACATATGGAGAGCCCTGGGGGCCTAGAGACAATGGACAATAAGAGAGTCACTAGCCCCATGATACCGATGGGGAAACTGATGCCCAGAGAGCCATAGCCACAGGAACCCTCCGTGACAGGACTGGGTTTTGACCTCTCTCCACAATCCTAGCTTTTCCCTACTGACATGCAGGCTGCATGGTGGAGAGTAGGGTTTCTTTTTATTTTTCTTTCTATAATCATTTATTGGGCACGTACTGTGCGCTAGGCACTGTGCCAAATGCTCTACATAAATTGTCTTATTTATTCCCCTACATCATCCTCACTTTAAAGATGAGGGAAATGGGGTCCAAAAAACTGAATTGCCTGCCCAAGGTCACCAGCTTCTCAGTAGCAGGTTAAATCTGCAGTCTGGTGGTCTCAGCCCAAAGCCCAGTGACCCTGCTCTGCTATGAGGCCTCCAGGCGGGGATAGAAGGCCCCTCCTAGAGCTTCTGGAAGGATTTCAGGGGTTTCTGGAAACCGTTAAAGAGCATTAGGTGTCTGTGTGTGCATAGGCGCACACACATGTACAAACATGCATTTTCTAAGGAAAAGGGCATTGCTCTTAGCAGCGCTTCAAAGAAACTCTTGGCCCAGAAAAGGCCCAGAACCACGATGCTGAGTAAAGCCCTTGGCTTTCTGGATGGGGTTGCTGTAGCCTTGGGCAGGTCAGGACAGGCAGGTGAGTTTTATTTGCGGATGTGTTGGGAGGCTGTTTCAGGGTGCGTGGGTGGATTGGGTAGTTGATTTTACCATTGGCTCTTGGGCCACTAACAGCCTAGGAAGGTCATCACCACTGCTCTGCTAGGCACAGCCCCGGCCTCCAGCACCTACTGGTCCAGGCCACCATGGCCTAGCCTCCCTTATCTATAGGCCTGAAACCTGGCCTGGCCACCAGGAGCTCTGCCACGTTCTTTTGCCATTCGATAGTTGATCTGGGGCCTTCCAGCACCCGGAGCATTCACAGGGCACCCCCACCCCAGCAAGCTGAGCCATACGGACAGCAGCCAGGGCCGCCGAGGCCAGAGCCCCACCTCCACCCACACCCAGCTCTCATGCTGGTTGAAGGGGCCACCCAAGCCCCGGAAGCCCCCTCATCCTGGCCTACAGGCCCAGCCAGTGGCAACAGGACCCTGGAGGGGACACCTCCTCTCAGAGGCCTTGCTGGGCCTCAGCCAACCCAGGTAAGAGGCCAGGAGTAGAGAAAACAGAGGCAGCTGAGTGGCAGTGATAGACACTGGGCTTGCTCTGATAACAAGGAGCTGCCGACTGGCATGAGGCCTGCTGCAGGGAAGAGGAAAAAGGGGGCAGGGGTACAGTTCGCCTACTAGGATGCTCTCTCCACCCTGGGCTTTCAGGTGCTCAAGGCCACTCACTGATGTGCACACAGGTGACTGTGGGGAAAACACTATGCCTCAGTTTCCTCATTTGTATGACGGGAGGGTTAAGAGACATGGTGTTCCACAAAAGAGAGGGCCTTTCCACCATCAAGTCGAGGACGGTGCTGTGACCCAAATGAGTGGTCAGCCCCCTGTCCTGCACCAGCCCAGGACCCCGAGGGGTGGCAGGTTGTGGGAGAGAACTAAAGGGACAAAGGTCAGTGGGTGGGCCCCCCTGCTGAGTGCCCCATCCACATGGACACCAGCCCAACCACCCAGCCCCTTTCACCTCCAGCCAGTGGTCCCCAGATCCCCCCCCTCCCAACACCCAACAGGTACCCAGGTATCAGTCCCACCTGTGGGACATCACTCAGTCATCAATTCTTCCCTGCACACCCATCTGGTACCTCTCCCTGCCTCCCACTCGCCCCACTCCAGCTCTACCTCCACACAAAAGTCCAGGAACGAATCTAACCCGACACTGCCCTGCAGATATGCTTCACTGGCCTGAGGTGCCCACAGGAAGAAAGGTAAGTGGCTTACCAGGTCTTAAAAGGCCCCCTCGGGCCGGCCGAGTGGCGCGATGGTTAAGAACTCGCTTGGGATGCCAGAGGGCCCCGGTTCGGATCCCACATATGAGGGCCAGTGACACTGCCNCAGCTCCAGGTCGAGCTGTTGTTCAGCATCTTAGCTGTAGAGGGCAGTGTCACTGGCCCTCATATGTGGGATCCGAACCAGGGCCCTCTGGTGTCCCAAGCCAGTTCTTAACCATCGCGCCACTCGGCCGGCCCAAAACCCCTCCATCTTTAATAAAGCTGAGGGTGTGGGCCACATGGACTGGTTCAGGGAAGGGACCAGGAATAGGCAGGCTGTAATCCTCAGCAAACAGGACTGACCTGAGGCTTTGAAGATTAGAGCAATTTGGGCAGGAATAGAAAAGGGAGGGGCATCCCGGGTGATAAATATTGTCAGGAGATGCTGAAGATGCAGGAGCTTGGAGGACCCACAAATTAAGGAACTGGGGTGACTATGGACACCAAGGTTGCAGGGACAGAGACTTGGAGATATAAAGTCAATGAGATATACGTGGAAATGATATGTGGCAGCTTCCAGAAAACCTTCTGAAAAAACAGCTGGCATGGGTCTTTTATCTCCTGTTCCCCATTTCCCCCTTCCTGTTGGCTGGACTATGGCTATAATGGCTGGAACTCAAGTAGCCACAACGGATTGTGATGCAGAAGCCACATGACAGAGCAGCAAGATGGAAGGAACGTGGGTCCCTATTATTGGGCTGTCAGAAAAGTCATGACGTATTTTGTCTATGTTTTTCTTTTTTTCTTTTAATTTATTTTTTTTCCTGTTTTTCAAAGGTCATTTATTTATATAAAGAACAAAGATCAATCAATGATTTATTGCCCGTTTTGTTCGATAAACTTTAGCCATCTTTCAGTGAGCTTCATAATTCCTCATTCATAGAAGGACCTGTCTTTATTTGCGAAAAACTGAACAAGGTGCTGATTTACAGCCTCATCTGAATTGAACGTTATACCATGCACGGAGTTTTGAAGACAGCGAAACAAGTGGAAGTCTGATGGCGCAAGGTCAGGTGAGTATGGTGGGTGTGCCAACACATCCCATCCAAGCTCCAGTCGTTTTTTTTGTTATTGTTTTTTTTGTTTGTTTGTTTGTTTGTTTAAAGCTGAGCCATCCTGCTACCTGTTGGCAGCTCAGCGGCTACTCAGCTCGGGCTGGACTCGAACTGCTGTTGCTCAGAGCTCAAACTCTTGAGCGAGCTCTTAACCAACTGAGCTCCAGTCGTTTTTGACGGGTGATCAAACTTGTGTGTGGTCTTGTGTTGTCGTGATGCAACACAACTCCTTTACAATTAACAAGCTCTGGACGTTTCTGGATGATGGATTTGTTCAAACTGTCCAATTGCCGACAGTACACATTCGAATTGATTGTTTTGTTCCTTGGTAGGAACTCAAAAAACACGACACATTTAAAATTCCACCACACTGAGAGCATAACCTTCCTCTGATGAATGTCTGCTTTCGATGTCATTTGAGACAAAATCATCACATCGGGACCAAGACTGTTTGCGCACCACATTGTTGTAAACAATCCACTTCTCATCACCAGTTATCAGTCACTTCAAAAAAAGGATCATTTTCCTCACGTTTAATGAGCATATTGTAGATGTTTATACGCGCCATCACATGAACATCTTTGAGTTCATGCGGAACCCAAATGTCGAGCTTGGTTAAGTACCCCAGCTTCTTCAGGTGGTCATGAACATTTGAATGATGGATATTCAATGTTTTTACAATCTCTTGTGTTGTATAATGTGGGTTTGACTTGATCAATGCCTTTATTTTGTCATCATCAACCTCGGTGGGCCTCTCTGACCAAGGAGTGTCATTGAGATCAAAATCACCAGCACGGGGCCGGCCGAGTGGCGCGATGGTTAAGAACTCGCTTGGGATGCCAGAGGGCCCCGGTTCGGATCCCACATATGAGGGCCAGTGACACTGCCCTCCACA
>NW_017731443.1:2809229-2883513 GCF_001890085.2 Hipposideros armiger
GCCAGTGAAGCAACATCCTCCACAACTAGATTGAAGAACAAAAAACGACAGCAATTTGTCTGTTCCCCTTTCCCCAATTCCCCAGCACTGTTCCCATCCCCCCAATTCCCCAATAAAAATCTTAAAAAAAAAAAAATTTTTTCTTAAAAAAAAAAAAAAGGCCCCCTCCCCTCCCAGTATCCTCTCTCACTCAGCTGTTTTGTGTGTGGCAGCAACTTGGGGCTGTTCCACCCTCTGGACCTATGGCCATACTGTTCCCTCTGCCGGGAGCATCGATCACACTGCCTCAGGGCCGTGTCCTCCAAAAGGCCTTTCCTTGACCTTCCTCCTGACCTCACAGTGTGTGCGGCCTGCCCTAGACATCTCTGGGTGCTGAGCCCCCACAGACAGCCAGGCAGGGCAGGGAGCCTGGTGCTGACAGGACCACAGCAGGGCAGCACCACATATTGAATAAAGGTCTCTGGAAGCTGGCTGACTGGCTCAAATCTGAACTCCTCTTAAGTGATGGAATGAACCAGGCCCTTACTTAAACTCTCTGTGCTGTAACAGGGTGGTAAGAGTTCACATCTGAGGAATAGAGTGAATAAAATGAAGTCACTACAATCAAGCCGCTAAATTACTAAAATCAAGTAGGTTGAAGTACCAGGAAACAATTCTATTCTTGTTCTAACTAACCAGGGAAGATGAACTTTCCAGACCTGTGTCAGTCCCTGGATATACAGGCAAACCTCATTTTATTACACTTCGCTTCATTGCATTTCACAGGTGTTGCATTTTTTACAAGTTGACGATAAGACCCTCCACCAGCAAAAAAAAATTAGGACTCACTTTGTTATGGTTCTGGAACCCACCATATGTCCCACCATATGTCTGAGGCATGACTACACATCAAATCTCCAGATAACCCTGATTACCCCCCAAAGAACTAAGGAAAGAATGTTCACTATTCAGACCACCTGACTTCCATTATCCAGACCCCCAGTCACACAGATCACCATCTTGGACAAGCCAGAAGCTAAGAATGCAGGATCCATTGTTCTCAAAATGTACTTTTTACTCGAAGAACCCTCAGCTTTTCTTTCTTCTCCGGAACACTCTGGGCATTGCCTAGTTGTGTTTCCAGTTTGGAAACCCTCACACGCTTGAATAAATCTTCATTTATTTCTAGCCAAAGCCTCCTGATTTGATTTACGCTCCATCGACACATCCCACAGGATCGTCAGTGAGGATTTTTACTACACCTGGAGCACTTGCCCCCTTAGGCTCTGAGCTCCTAAAACACAGGCAGGGGCCTGATAACCTCTGCTTACTGCCAAGCACATGGCTTCCCAGGGACAAAAGGCCAAGGCCCAAAAGCAGGGCCTGCAGAAAGCAATGCCCCCCAGACCCTCACAGTACACCAACCACGGCTCAGGCCTTACCATCTTCTCCCCTCCACAGCTCACCTAGTCCCTTCTTCCAGGGAGCTCTCCTGGACTGAGCCAGCACTGCCTCTATTAATGAAGCTCTTTCTGCCAGTTAGATGGTCCCAAGGTACCAGAGACCCTTCCTGGGATATGGGTGCTCTCGCGAGGGGTTCAACAGAATCTGAAAAAATGGTGGGGCTGGGGCTTGGCCCAGGCGGGGGGACAGCAGCGCCTAGAGCCAAAGTTCCTACCCTAGGGGTTTATGGTCTAAATGAGATCAACCAGCACCCAGAGATCAAATGCAAAATTTCTGAGTGTGGGCCAAGCTCTCGTCTGCCTAGGGCCTTTCCAGATATGCTCCCTCGGCATGGACGGCTCCTTCCCTTGCTCTTCAGACCACGAGCCCTTTCTCCACTTGCAGACTGATGCTTCATAACACCTCCTTCAAGAGGCCTTATCCGATTACCTCCTAAATGAAATCTTTCAGCCCTTGCCCACTACCCCCACAGCTATGAGTGTCATTAGGCCTTGGCCTTAGCGAATCAGCAATTCAAAACCAAGGAGACAGGTGTGTGAACCAGAAGTGTTTATTGCAGAAAGCTGGCCATGGTTCCAAATGGGTAGCCCAGCTGAGGTTGGGCTTGGGGCCTCTGCCCTCGGCTGGGCAGATGAAATAGGAAAGGGTAGAAGGAGTATGTTGGCCCGGGGCCTCAGAGCTGTGAGAGGATGTTGGGGGCCAGGCTGCAGGTGAGGCCTGTGCCATCAGGCTCCACATTCAGGGACTTCACTCTACCATCATCTATCACCATGGAGAATCTGCCAGAAAGAGGACGGGGCCAGTTACAACAACCTGGGCCTGGAGGCTGGGAATGGAGATGGGAGGGTGGCAGGGGAACCCCACAGAGGACCCTCCCATTTTTACCTCTTGAGCCGTCTATTCCCAAAGAGGGACACCAACGAGTCATCCAGTAACAAATCTGTCTCCTAAGAGGAGAGGCAAAGAAAAGGGTCAGGAATCCCCAGAACAGGCCAAGCCGCCCATCTCCCCACATTGGCCGTGTCCCTCCAAGTCCATGCTTCTAAGGCCTGGCACAGGGACTGCCTGATAGGGTGGGAGTTGGGGGTACACTCACCTTCCCAAAGGCCCCCGTGGGGTCAGCCAGGAGCCGAACCTAATGAGAAAGTAAAGGTCACAAGAAAAATCTCCTGCCTGGCCCCTGACCCAAGCAGGCCCCACACCTCACCTTGCCTTCTGCGCTGTGGGCTCTTCCCCACTCTTCAGTCACGAAGACATCGTTAACACTCAGACATGCCACCACCTGGGCCCCCTTGGCTTTCAGAGCCCCTGCCTGCTCCACAAACCCTGGCAAGTGGGTCTGGGGGAGGGGAAACAAGAGTTCAGGAAAGGGACAACTGCCCCTCCGACACCTTTCATCAGACAATGAGAGCTGTGTAAACCACAGTTTCTTTTTGCCTTGGCCAGTAGGAAGCTCGCATCCATACTTAAGTGTTCTGTGGTCAAGACCGTGAACTCCCCATAGGCATAATTATGTCTCATTTACCCAAGTCCCAAATACCTTCTATTGTGCCTGCCACCCAGCAGGGTCAATAATAGGTATTGGATTTCACTGCAGGACCCTTTCTCTTGCATTCCTGGTGCCACTATCTTTTCAGAGCCTCCACTTGTTTTCTGAACACTCTTGATAGGCTTTTTAACTGTCATATCATCTACATACTATTGTTACGAGCTGCCTCAGGATGAAGTGGAGGACTTATGAACAATACAAACAGGTATACAAGATCCCAACTGCTGAGCCCCAGAAGGGCAGGACCTCACCTTGGAACAACCGGGGGTAAAAGCCCCAGGGACTCCAAACAGCACCCCTTTCTTGCCCTTGAACAGCTCTGCCAGGTTCACCTTGTTCCCAGGCTGCCCTTCATACACCACCACGGATGGGATGGCATCTCCCACCTAGAGCAAAGGACTCCAAGGTAAGGGTCAGAGAGTGGGGGTCAAGTAGGGAGGGCAAGGACAAGGCAGCAAACCCGAGCCAGGGAGACAGGGGGCCTGGCAGCTGTGCTTGGTGGAGCCAGGGTTGACAAAAGTCAGGAAAATCCTGTCAGTTTCCAGAGGCCCCTCCCCTCTACCCTGACTGCCTGGTTTCGCCACATCCTCCAGGTTTCAAGGTGGCTCAATTCCTCTTGAGGGCCTATTGGTGACAACCGAAAAAAGGAAAGAAGGCCTCCACAGTGTCGCAAGGAGTTGAGTCAACAAGCTGAGTTACGGGAAAGAAGTGGGATGATTGAGCAGATGGAGGGGGGAGGGGGATGTATTATGGAGGAGAGGAGGAGGCCAGGAATGGAGGGAGAGGACCCTGGCCAGGTCTGGGTGCCCCACTCTCAAGAAGAGAAAAAGGGAGGGGGCAGAAGAAGGTGGGGAGGGGGAGGGGTACAGGTCCCTACATCCAGGGGGTATAGAATGAAAAAAGGAATCTCTTGAAGGGAGAAGCACCAGTGTACCTGGGAGTGTGTGAGGGCTTCTGGGCAGGAGCAAGACAAAAGGGCAAGTCAGGGGATGGGGAGAGTCTCTAAGAGAATCCCAGTGGTTGAGAGTAGGATGAAACAGAGGGAGGAGAAGGTCTCAGAAGAGTGGGGCGGGGGGAGAAGGCAATTCCAAGGAGCTGGAGATGGTTCAAGATGAGAGGAGTTAAGTCAGCAGAAGGGCGGGAATTAGCCGTGGGTGGAGTGGAATGGGGACGACACACTGGGGACTCTATGAGACAAAACTTGTTTCAGAAAACGGGATCAATAACTTGACAAAAGCATGAGGGAGGGTATGACGGGGGCAGGGGGGGTATGTATTGGGGCTGAAAAGGGACCTTGGGGCAAAAGAGAAGGCTCCAGATGGTGGGGGAGACCATGGTATTCAATTGCCTGAAAATGGTGGAGACCCATCGCAGGATGTCGCAGACTAGTTGTGGAAAAGAAGCCTGGAGAGCCTCGGGGACCGTTCCAGGAGATGGTGCATGAAGCCCTTAAAATTGGCGAGAACGGTGGGGCACCCAACGGGGTCTTGTTGTGGGGATAAGGGGGACAGATGGTGGGAGAAGACTCTAGGATGGCGGGGAGAGGTCCGTAGGGCGAGAAAGAGGGAGGTCAGAGGGGTTTGGGGCTGGGGGCCATTGCCTTCAGCAGCACAAAGGGCCTTGGGGGGATGGGCGGGGGTAGGGGGTCAGGCCGGGCCCGCGGTCACCTTGATCGGGGCCATAGCTGCAGCGGCGCTTCTGAAACAGCGGGCCCTGCCAAGTGTCCACTCTAGGCCTCCTTCCAGGTACGCTCTGGCTCCCGCCGCTACCGCACACTGGACGGCGGCTGCCCGGACGAGTAGTGAGCCGGTTCGGAGGCCCAGGACGTACATCCCCGTCTGCTACACGCCCAGCTCTGTGGTCACAACCGTACCGCCCCCACCAAGGGGCGACTGCAGGAGGCGGGGCCTGGAGCGCGAAACAGCCGCAGAACCCTGCAAAAGGCGGAGCTTCAACCGACCGCCCGGGGCGGACCGCCTCTACTGCGTGGAGGGGCGCGTCAGGGGCGGAGTTTCCAGCAAATAGCATTAGGGGCTGGACCACTGGCGCAGTTATAAATGGGCGGAACTTTCGGCAGCTGCGCAGCTTATTTGCATGCAAGGACGGGGTGATGGGCCTAATTGACAGATTGGGGCAGTTTCCTTCCTTAACTGAAAGCGAGGGGTGGGAGACGACGGTGTGAGGCGCCTGTGTAGGAGTAAAACATATTTTGCATTCAACGAAGGCCCCTGCATTGCGGCTATCTTACATATGACTTGCATTGTACATGCTTTGTAGCGAGTGGAGGTTTGGCTCAGTCAAAACCACTGGGCCTGGGCCGTAGCAGCATTCTACACGAATGCTTCCGTTGGCTACGCAGGACCCAACCAGCCCTTGGCGCGGTAGCTTGGCCCAGGCGCGCACCAAAAGTTCCAGCAAGTTCGCTGTTTCCGCTCCTCCCAGTCGTCCAATAGGATAGAGAGCGGAGCGGCCCCGGAAGTGACGCACCGGAGTGGCGGCCCTTTTCCGGTTCCGGTCTGGCGAGAGAGCGTTGTAGCGACATGAAGCTGCTTACCCATAACCTGCTGAGCTCGCATGTGCGAGGGGTGGGACCCCGTGGTTTCCCCCTGCGCCTCCAGGTACCGCCGGGGGACAGGCTTGAGCCCCTCTTCTGGAATGGATAGGGGAACCAGGCTCTGGTTTCTAACTAACTTAAACCCCTCCGCCCCGCAGGCCACCGAGGTCCGCATCAATAATGTGGAGTTCAACCCGGACTTCGTGGCGCGTATGATACCCAAGGTTGAGTGGGAGGTGCTTCTGGAAGCGGCTGATCACGTGAGGACCCGTGGGGTGGGGGGTGGGTAGGGGTGGTCTCACTGCAGCCTTTTGCACCAAGCCAGGGTCTGGGATCCCCAGAGACGATTTAGTCTTCTTGCCCACAGTTGCATCTGATCGAGGTGCCCAAAGGGCCGATTCAGGGGTATGAGCAAGATGAGACATTTCTGAGGAAGATGCACCATGTGCTGCTGGAGGTGAGAACTGGCCCATCACTTGCTTCTGCCACGCAACCAGGCACCCCCAGAGGCTGCCAGTGCTCAGCTCTGTTTCCTTCTTCCCCGAAGGTGGAAGTGTTGGAGGGCACCCTGCAGTGCCCAGAGTCTGGACGTATGTTCCCCATCAGCCGCGGGATCCCCAACATGCTGCTGAGTTCAGAGGAAACTGAGACTTAATGGAGCCAGGCACCGGTTTTTCATTCTGTGACGGTGTGTAGTTTTGTGTATATCCTGTTTGTTTTGTGACATGTATCCCCCGTTCTTGACCCAGTGACACACCACACACATTGTTCTTGAGCTCGATATATTTTTTTCTCATTAAAGGTTCAAAACCAAAAGCGGTTTCGTTTTGCAACAAATATACATTAAAATAGAGTCTCTGTACAGCCAAGAGCTCTGGGCCCTGGCTTGCCCCATGTCCCTGCGCCTCCCTGGCCAAACCCAAAAATAAATATAGTGTTATTGCTCTGCAGGGCATAGAGGCAGTGCTCTCCCAACCCCCTGAGGAGGCTGGGTGGGAGCTCATGGGGGGCCCTGGCCACACCAGGGGTCCAGGGGCTGGAGCCTGCTTGGAGTTATTGCTTCAAGGGGGGGCAGTAATGCCCAATGCAAATGATGAGAGGAGCGAAGGGGGCAGGGGCCTTTGCTCTCCAAGTTCCCCTCTGCCCTAGAGAGGGGGTTGGATTAAGCAGCAGCAAAAGCATCACCCACTGGGAGACTGTGGCCTCCACTCCCTTCCCTCCCTGAGATCAGGCTTCTGCCCCCCCACACATCCCCTGCAGCCCCCTATGGCTTCCGCAAGGCCCCCCTACAGTCTGGGGGCACGTTATGGCTTGCAAGGGGCAGCACTATGCCCAGAGCCTGGGCGCACACATTCCCAGCTTCTAACACCCCTGAGGAAGGGGGAGGGGAGGGCGTAGGGCCTGCTCCCAGGGGCTGATGGTATTGCCCTGGCCCTACCAGCAGGCTGTGGCACTGCCCAGACCCCAGCTCTGCCCCCTTGGGGCTGACCCCATGCTGGGAAGGTCCTGCCAGCACCCCCACCCATGCCTACCCCTTGCCTCAGTCCATCATGGCCTCGAGCATCTCCAAGAACAGCTTGTGCATGGGCACCTTGCCCTCCAGCTTCACCCCATAGAAATGGGCCAGCACTTTGCCCGCTGTCTGGCGAAGGAGCGGTAGCGTGAGCAGCAGCCTGCCTGCCCTCCGCCGCTCAGCACCCCCTCCGGGGCCCGCCCGGCCAGCTTCATACTCCAGCAGGGCCTCATGGAGAGCTTCTCGGAGCTGCTCCACCGCCTCAGCATCTTCAATGTGCACAGAGTCTGAAAGGGGAGGGGAGAGAGCTGTTGGCATGGGCCATCTCCAGGAAGGGCAGAGCCCACATCTGCTTGGGTACTGCTAGATGGGCCTCCACCGGAGCCAGACCCGGATTTGCTGATTGGCTGACTGAGGCACCACTCATGGCTCCTACCCATGAGGCAGGACCCACCCTTTGAACTACGGCTCCCTTTTGTCCTCCCTACTTTCCCTCCCATTAAATCGTTCACCTTTCCACGTAAGTATGGCGGCACTAGAGCTCAAAATCCTATGTGCAGTTCCTATGCCTGCGTTTGTCTGCCTTGCTTTGTGGCTTTCAGCAAGTCACTGTTCTTCCCCATGCCTCAGTTTTCCTTGTCTGCAAAATGGGGCTGTGCCACCATCAGAGTTGTGGAGGGCTTAAGGGAGACCTGTCAGTGCCTACCCAGACTCACCTGAATTGGCAAGGGCCAGGGCCTTCAACAGGACATACTCCTCCCGCTCCAGCCGCAGGGCCTGTAGTCGCCGCACTAGCTGTAGCAGGGCGGCCCCAAGTTCCCCCAGGCCAGCTGCTCGCGCCCCCTCTTCATCTAGGACTAGGTCCTCAGCAAAGGCCAGCTCATCCTGCAGCGGCAGTGAGCGCTGGGCCACGCCCAACACCAGTACCTCCATCCATACACTCTGCAGTACTGACATCTGGTCAGACAGCGACAGTGATGAGAAGCCTGGAGGGCAGTGGAGAGCAGACCTGCCTGAGCAGATGCACCAGGGCCGGCGTGGCCTGGCCCACTGGGGGAAGCCCTGCCATCACCTGGCCCTTTACCTGGGATACTCTTGGCCCAGCTGATGGTGACCACAATCTCTCGGTCAAAGAGGTCACAGAGGGTAGCCACAGCTGGGAGGTGTCCATCGGGGCCCGCTGGGTCAGGCATGGCATACAGCTTCTCAGGCTCCACCACCAGCAGGTGGGACACCAGTGCATTCACCGGGGCTGCAGTGACAGTTGGAAGAGGAACTGGAATTCATCAACCTGTAGCCTCTTCGGGGTCAAGCATCTTCCCACAGTCAGATCCCCTGTGGCCTTCCTCAACAGCCACTGGCCAGCAGGCTCAGACACCTCTGGGAAAGGCTCTCCCTATCTCCCAGGAGAAGCCAGTCTGTTTGTAGACAGGTTCTGAGTATTAGAAAACCTGTCCCCATTCCCAGTTGTACTACTCAAGAGACTGAGACAGAAAAAGGTATTTTCAAAAATACTTCTTGGGGCCGGCCGAGTGGCGCGATGGTTAAGAACTCGCTTGGGATGCCAGAGGGCCCCAGTTCGGATCCCACATATGAGGGCCAGTGACACTGCCCTCCACAGCTAAGATGCTGAACAACAGCTCAACCTGGAGCTGGGCTGCCATGAGTCGCCGGCGACGGCGTGGGCTGCAGTCCCTGTGGCAGTGGATTGCCATGGGCTACCGTGTGTGGCCAGCAGCCAGCGTGAGCGGCCAGCAGCCGCAGTGAGCGGCCGTCCAGAAGCCGGCGACTGATCTGCCTCGCCAGAGAAGAGCGCAATGATGGTGCCAACTTGGGCCAGTGAAGCAACGTCCTCCACAACTAGACTGAGGAACAAAACGACAGCAACTTGTCTGTTCCCAATTCCCCAGCACTGTTCCCATCCCCCCAATTTCCCAATAAAAATCTTAAAAAAATATATATATATACTTCTTGGAGTTAATGAATAAGTGAATAGATGAAGGGAAAATTTGGGTTCCAGTGCCCAAGATTACTACCCTAGATGAATGACACAAGATAGGTCTCTCGTGTCCTAGCCCCACCCCGACCATCGAGCTCCAAGGACCCACAGCACTCTCACCTGTCTTCCGAGGGCCTCCAGCTACTGCCAGGGGTCCAGCAGGGAAGGGGCCTGGGAAGGGCAGCGGGTCCACCTCTGGCCGCCGCTTGTACTTCTGTCGCCCACCCCGGACACGGTCCAGACGTACCCCTTGAATCATAGGACAGGGCTGTGTCCATGGAGCTGGGGGTGGCTTGCGTTGCGGAGCCCTCCTGCCCAGTCCATCCCACCAGAACTTCTCAGGCCTTGCCCTCTCGGGCCCCAACTCCCCCAACCCTTGCCAAGGCCCCTGCCCAGTGCTCACCCTCCTTGAGCATGCCCACCCGCAGGCACTTGGTGAAGCGACAGGCCTGGCAGGCCTTGCGTCTCCGCTTGGTGATTTCACACTCGTTGGAGGCCGGACAGCTGTACTCGATGCTCCCTGCCAGGAAGAGGCAGGGCTCCAGTGGCGGCCTCCCAGGGCCTGGAGGGGGCCCAGCAGACAGGAGAGCCCTGACTCGCCCCGGGCAAGCACAGGTCTGGGGAGAGCAGGAGTGCCGTGAGTGGGGCAGGGAAGCCCGGGGCAGTGAGGGGAATGGCTGCTGCGCTGGGGGCCCCTGTCTGGGCAAGAGAAAGGCTAGGACCAGGAGAACCAGGCTGCATCTGTCCCAAGCCTCTTGTCAAGCCACGTCTCCCGGCTCTACTACCTTCATCTGCTCTCCTCAAGGGCACAATGGCCTCTCTGTTGCTACCCCCGATGGTCAATTCTTATCCTCATCTTACATGTCCTAAAGGAGCATCTAACATCATTGAATTGCATCCTACTAGAAACTTTTTGTTTCTAGGACACACTGCTGATTTTCCTCCCACCTCACTGGCCACCTTGTGGTTTTTGTGCATTTTCCTGACTCCTTCCATTGAAGAACCCCAGGACTGTCCTTGGATTTCGTCTCCACTGACTCACTCCCATGGTGATCTTACCCAGTCATGGGCTTTCAAATTTATCTCTCTTGCCTAGACCTGCCTGAACTCTAGACTCATATGTCACTGCCTCCTTGACATGTTGCATGTCTATAAGGCCTCAAAAACCTAACCTGTCCTAAATGGAGCCTGCGATCTACCCTCCAAAACCTGTAACTCCATCTGCCCAGGTGCCCAAGCAGAAATCTAGGATACATCTTTGATTCTCTGACACCCCAAATCCAACCCACCAACTGATCCTGGTGGGCTTCACCTCCTAATATGTCCAGAAGCCAACCTCTTCTGCCCCTGGCAACTGCTTCCACCCTTGACCTGAGTCACAGTCACCTCACCTCGTCACTAGCCTGCTGTCCTTGCCTCCTTCAGTTACTCTCCACAAAGCAGCCAAAGGCATCCTATTGAACCTAAGTCAGATCCTGTCCCTCCCCTGCTCAAAACCCTCCACTGATCTCCTTTCTCAAAGTAAAAGCCCATGTAAACCCCGCAGCCTGAGGCCTACGCCCCTGGTCCTCACCCCCTTTCTGACCTCTTGCACTCTGCTCTGGCTCCAGGCCCCGGCCTCAGGGCCGCCCTTCCCTTCTTCAGATCTCTGCCCGTTGTCACCTCAGGGATGCCTTCCCTGGCCACTTTGTGAGAATGCCAAATGCCCTCTGTGGACACCTCCAGCCACTTGTCCCTGCTTTATAGTTTCTCATCAGCTCTCAGCACCATCTAATATGCAACATATGTACATATTTATCTTCTATATTATCTGTCTCCCCACTTTACTGTCAGCTTCACGAGGGCCAGGACTGGCCCCAGCGCGAGAAACAGGGCCTGGTACATAGTGGGTTCTCATAATAACCAGGTGAATGAATATATGGCAGCCCTTCCCAGCCTCACAGGGCTCCTGCAAAAACTGAATGACACAACCAGCCAGCACTTACTTCACTGACACGTTTCTTCTCATAGCCCTGTCTCCTACACCCTACCCAGGCTTCCAAGCTCAGTTCAAGACACCTCCTCAAGGAAGCCCTCCAGAGCCCCAGACCCAGCCAGGTTCCTGAGCACACACCCTGCTCCCAGCCCTCCAGCATTTACTATACTATAACAGCTATACTATACTATACTACAGCAATACCATAACAATTATGCGCAATTCATTATTTTCTCCTCCCCCCCCCTAGAATGGCAACTGTTTGTGGGTGGGGTGGTCCTGCCTTAGTCCCAGCTATGTCCACACGCCTGAACAGTGGCCAGAGCAGCAAAGCACAGGTTTGTGAAGACTATGGAAGCTGCCAGGGGCCCATCGTGACACTTCCACTTAACCAAATGTATGACCTTGAGCAAGCGCCATACTTAAGCCCTCAAACCTTCAGTTTTCCCATCTATAAAACTGGTGTGATACAAACAGTACTTACAAGTGAGGGCTGTGAGAATTCAAGGGGGTAATTGAGGTTAACACATTTAGCATGGTACACAACACCTAAATATTCAATAAGTGATTACTATTTATAGCAAGTACTCAATAAGTATTTGTCAACTGAGTCAACAGAGAATGAAAGGTTCCAGGGTGGGTAGGAGACACCTGGATCTGGACCTGTTGGCTCACTGGTCTTCAGAGCCAGGAGGGAGCACAGAGGTTTTAGACCAGTGGGTCTAGGCCAAGTCAAAACTTGCTGGAATGTCACAATCATTCGTGAGGCACCTGTCCAAAGTTCAGTTATTAGTAATAAGCAGAGGCAGCAGTCTGGCGTTTAAGAGCTCAGCTCTGGACCTAAATTGACCCAAGTTCAAATCCTGGTTCGGCCATTTTCTACCTTTGGGACTTGAACAAAGTTGTAAAAACCATCCTGGGTCTCTCAGTTATGATAACAGTGCTGGCACCTTATAAGTTGCTATGGGGATAACTGAGATCATGATCGTAAAGGGGCACAGTGCCTGGTAAGCACTCAAGAAATGTTCTCAAAAATTATACATGTTATAGCCCCCAAGTAACCAAAAGTTTACATAAAAATGT
The DNA here is from genome assembly GCF_001890085.2 of Hipposideros armiger. NCBI lineage: Eukaryota > Metazoa > Chordata > Mammalia > Chiroptera > Hipposideridae > Hipposideros > Hipposideros armiger. Next base: position 2,821,346 of record NW_017731443.1, read on the forward strand.
AAGTAACAGGCACATCCCAAGTGATGCTTATTACATCACCATCTTCCTTACTCATATTTTGATATGCTCTCCTAAGTGAGAAAAGTCCCTGAGTACTATCAGCAGAGAGGCCTAAGAGTCTTTGTAAAGTTAGATACTGAAATAGGATGCAGCTTCTCTGTTAGCCATACAAACCTGCCTTGTGCTGGTGCTGCTTTGGGGAAATCAACATAAAGGGGGTCATGTTCTATGCTGGTAAAAGGGCAGCAGCTGCCAGAAAGAAGAGCAAAACTTAAGGAGGAGGCAGAGGCTGTCTCAAATTTTTCAGAACCATTGTGGAAGGTGCTGGGCCTATTGTACTCAGAATCCCAGGAGGCGTCCCGAGTCCCCTCTTACATCCCACATCCAAACCATCAACACATCCTGGTGGCTTTATTTAACTTTTAAGGGAAAGAGCATTCCTGGGAGGTAAGAGGGCCTAGGAACAGCAGGCTGCCAACCCTAATTGGTACCACAGCAGTCCTGGGGGTCTAGTGCCACCCAGCAGTGCATCAATTGGGTAGCACCAGGCCCAGAAGGCAAAGGGCACAGGGGTGGGTTGGGGGCTCACCCTGGATGGTCCTCTTGAAGAAGGCTTTGCAGGCCTCACAGGATGCCACACCATAGTGGTAGCCGGAGGCCACATCCCCACAGACCAGGCAGAGGCGTTTGGGCAGAGAGCTGAGCACCAGCTTCCCACCACCCTGCTCACCAGGCCCAGCCCCCTCCCCATCTTCCTCTTCCTTGTGGCCTGGGAGGTGGCGAGTGGGAGCTGGGCCAGGGGCCAGGGCCACAGGGGGCTCGGTCTCAGTCTCCGAGGAACCCTTTGGGCTGTCGGGGCTGGCTGGCTCTGCCTTGATGTAGAGAGGCTCAATGCCCACCACCTGGCTGGACATGGCGCTGGTCACCTGTGGGGAAAGAGCTGTCAGGTCATAGGGAGGTGCTGGGATGGGGGCTGAAGAGACATCTTGCCTGTCCAACTCCAGGCTTGGAGCCAGGCTTCCAGGCTCAGCCAGGAGGAGGGAGGGGGCACAGAGTCCAAGGAAGGGCTGTCCATGAAGAGGCCACCCCCCAGCTGTTGCCATGGGAACACAGTCTCCAGAGCCTCCAGGGCCAGTAACTGACAGCAAGTCTGCCACTTGGGAACCTGCAGGAAGCTTGGAGACACCCTACTCCCACCTAGGCCAGGGAGAAGGGTAACCTTGGCCCCAGGCTACCTTCAACCCCATCTGGAATACCCAGCTAGAAGCAGGATACCTCTCAATTTTCTCCAGATATTGGGAACCTCAGTGATCTCCCCCTCATCTGGGTATCCTCCATGCAAGAGTGCAAACAGAGGTACACAAACCCAAGGGGCAGTTGATGTGCTCACACGTGTTCACACCCTCACACACTCCCACTCACCTGAGTTCTCAGGTGTCCTCACATGCTCACACATGCTCCTCTCACATTTGGCTTTTCCCAAGCCCAGTTCTCACTCATGCTCAGATTTGTCTTCGCACAATCCTCCCTAAGTGTATACCCATAAACAAAGTCACACTCAAGACAATCACACTCGCTCACAAATACACTCTCACTGTGCTCCCACACTCACGGGCAGCGACCCTTGTGGAAACACGTTCAGAGATTTCACACCTGACACAACGCCCCCTCCTGCCCCAGCAAGCCCAATCCCAGGCACACCGACAGGCATGGCTCCACCTCTTTGCACACCCCCTCACCCCACCCACCAGCACATTCACTCTTACACTCCTGCTGCCGCAGAGTCCTCTACCTCCAGGGCGCCCCGCCCCCACAACCTGAGTACACCTACGGGAAGTTGCCTAAAGTTGCTGCGCCTTCCCTCCCCCTCCGCCCGCCGGGGACCTCTATCAGGTTATCAGGAAGTAAAAGGGGAGTGCCAAGAAGGAGGAAGTTCTCCCCTGCCGGTGCGATGACCTTTGACCCAGAGAGGAGGGTGGCCCAAGGCCCCTTCGAGCGCCCCCACGTGGTCTTCAACGCCCCTTCCCCGTCAGGGACCCTCCCCATATTCCACCCTGGCCCGCCCCTGGGACTTTAGCATGCTCCAGGTGCTGGATTGAACCCTGCCCTAGGACTGGATCCGAGGCCCAAGTTCGACCCTGGCCATGACTTGAAGCCCGAGTCAGAGCCGGCCCCTGCCCCAGGCCGGCGTACTAAGACCTGGACGCCCGATCTCCCCGGACCCTGACCTCGTCTGGCTCTCGACCGGGTCCCGACCGTGACCCTGTCCGGTCCTGGAGCCGGCCCGCGCCTGGAGCCCGCCCCCCGCCTGTCTCCCAGCCGCGCTCGCACATGGCCCCCGCGCTCCGCCCGCCCACTCCCCCAGCGGCGCTCCCCTCCGCCCCCAGACCTGGGGCTCCGACTGGGCGGGCGGGCAGGCATGGGGGCCGAGTGGCCCGGAGCGCCGGGGTGAGCCAGGGGCCGCTGGCAGCCCCTCCTCCGCCGCCTCCTCGGGCCGCGCCGCCCCGCCGCGCCGCGTCCCCTCACTCCGCGGCGCCGCTGGCGGCTTGTAGGACACAAAAGGACATCGCGGCCGCTTCCTACTCCGCTTCCTCCAGCTGACAGCGGGGGCGGGGCCGGCGGTGCGCATACAAAACAGGGGGCGGGGCCTGACGCCCTATGCTAATCAGACACTTGGGGCTGGCAGCGCCTGCGTGACGGGACGAGTAGGGGCGGAGTCGGCGAAGCCAGCGGGTGCGCCTCCACGAAGGTCCAGATCCGCCGCGGCGAACCACAGCGGCGCACTTGCGTATGCGGCCGCCGAGGGGGCGTGATCAGAGGAGACGCGGAAAGGCTCCGGGAGGGGTTAAGGCCAAGAACGCTCTTACGTAACGAAGGAGGCGGGGCGCACTGTGCGCAAGAGGAGTGGGCGAAATCGCTAGGGACGGGGAAACGACATACATATGCAAATGAGAGGGCCGGACGGGCCGAGAGGCTAGCGTATCTGCATATGCATGAGGGGTGGAGCCTAGCCTTCCCAAGCTGGAGGGCAAACGCTGCCCCTTTCCCTTTTCCCCCTTCCCCCAAGATAACACCGTCGGGGCTCTTAGATCGCAACAGACCCAACATGCCCACAAAGCTGCAGAACCCTAGATCGGAAAAGCAGACCTAAAACATGCAACAACTCCTGGGATTTCGAGTCCCGGGAAGGCGGAGTTGATAGGGCCCGAATGGAGAACGCTCAAGGTCACTGCGGTGACCGAGTGAAGGTCATGGGGAAAGGCGGGGCCATGTGCGTCGGCCTCCCGCGGGTAGCCACGCACTGACTCACGGACCATGCACAGACTCTTTTATTTCTCTAGGGTTCACACTCCACGTGGACAGGGTCGTGCTTGGGTCTGGGGGCAGGAAAGGAAACGGGGCTAGAGTCGGGCAGTCACTCGAGCCTGAGGCGGTGTTTTCAGTACTCAGAGACGTTCAGCCTCTTGTTCCGGCGCCTCTTGAGACCCTCGATGTACCGCTGCAGCTGCTTGGTCAGGAAGTGATTCCTGCCGATCCCTGACCGGTAACCTGGAGGGCAGAGCTCCACTCAGGGCAGCTAGCAGCAGGTGCCGCTTGTGTGATTTGATGAACAGCGAGTGACTTGGGTTGGTAGGCGCTGTGGGCGCTCTGTTCTTTGTTAGTTTGGGGAACTTTGGATCTCCAAGGTGCTGGGCCCTGCCGGTTTTTTGTTTGTTTGTTTGTTTGTTTCAAGTCATAGACCTGTGCTCCAAATAGATGGGGGATGCAGAGCAGGATGGTGTGCTGAGGTGGAGGATGAATGAGGGCAAGGTTAGAGAAGATGTTGCAGGCCCAAACTAGGGAGTGGCAGCAGGCAGCTTTTCGGACAACTGCTAGAGCTCCCACCTTAATCCGTTAGCCCTCCCCCGCTTCATATCATAAGCAGGGCAAACCAGGGGAAGTTTACCCAAATAACCTGTCCAAAAGCTCTTCACCTTACCCAGGGAGGGGGCCAAGGCCACACAAAGGCATTGGACAGATAGAGATGGGCCTTAGAAAAGCCCCATCAGCAGCTAGAGAGGGGCTGCAGTCCAGGCCCCTGGCAGTCACCCCAAGATCTCCCCACTGGGAGTCTCTGTGTCCCATCCCCCAACTTTTTATTTGAGGGGGAGCTCCTGGAATGTCTGTGGGTGGAATCTGACAGGGCAGACACATCTTGAAACCCCACTCCCAGGGGGGCCAAGCCCTGCAAAATCCCCCAGGGTCTCTTGTGGGAGCTGTGGGAGAGGCTCACTCTGGCGGGCTTTGGTGAGGATTTCCAGAGCTTCATTTTCCATGAGTTCTATCAGGGGCAGCGGCAGCTGGAGAGGCAGCAAGAGGCACAGATGTCCAATTGACCCCAGCTCTGCCCACAGCTGAAATAGCCCACCTGCTGCTTCCAGCCCCAAAACCCCCAACCAACCTGCCTGCCCCTCCACTCACAAACCACCCCCACCCCTGCAACCTCCAATTTGCCCATCCCCCACCCACTAAAATCCCCAGCCTCCCTGGGTGCCTCCAACCCTGGTCTGCTGCTCCGCCCAGTAGGCTCCATGGGATGTATGCTTCAAGACACTGAGTGATGGCATTGAGGAAATTATTTCTGGGAGAAGAGAAAAGAGAGGTCAGTCATCAGCAGACTGCTGGGTCTTCCCTGGAGCAGAAAAGATGTATGAGATGGCATCTGGCTGGGGGAGTGGCCTTCAGAGAACAGCTCCAGGTGCCTCCTTAGTGGGAAACAGTATGAGGCAGTGGTTTACAACCCTGGGTTTTATTGTCCCACTCCACAAGGTTCCTGTTCTGACTGCCACACTGTGTGAGACTTAGGGCCAGTGACTGACACTTTCTGACCCTCAATTCATCTGTAAAATGAAGTAATAAGAATGGCCCCTTATGGAGTTTGTGAAGTTCAAAGGTGATCATGCAAGAGAAGCCCAGTGCCTGGCACACAGTAAGCGCTCACTAAATGGCAGTTATTATACTGTTACCGGTTTCAATTGCCTGATGAAGGGCTGGAGGGAGGAGGAGGAGGAAAGGCCCAAACAGTGCCCAACATGAAGTAGATACTTAAAAATTGTAACCAATGACTGAATGAATGACAGGCAGGCACCTCCTCAACCAGCGCAAATCCACCGACAAGATATTAACTCTCTCCTCTCACTAGCCTGATAATTCCACTCAAAGCACGGTCCTACCGTGTCTCTCCCAGAACTGGAGTGTCCGGGCCACCGAACCTTTAAAGACGCCTTCCCGGTAGGGGGCGCTCCAAGAATGTCTGGTTGATTTAAAGCGTGAAAGATTAGAGCTGGACCCCATCCCAGGAACTCCTAGAAACTTGGATCCTACAGCTTCTCCCCGTTTTACACTAACAGAAACTGAGGCCCTGGCCAGCCCCCTGCCCTGTGGGCTCCCACAGCCCGGTGAGTCCACACTAACCTATCTGGGTGCTAGGATCATCCTCCTCTTCTAAATGGCTGCCAAAGGAGCTGCCTGGGTGCAGCTCCAGCCCCAACAAGGTGTGGTCGTCAGGCTCCTCTTGTTTGAAGCTGACGTTGTCATCTCTGTCATCCCATTCTTCCCAGCCGCCGTCGGAGTCGTGGCCCGCCTTCTGGTTGTACCACCCGCGAGTCTTGCTGCCTACGCTGCTGCCCTCCAGTTCGGAATCCCTGTAGACATTGGACAGCTGCACGTTCAGCTTCGGCTGCGACAGTGTGGCCGTGGTCCACAGACTCCGGATGTCGTCCTGCGGGTTCGACTTCATTGAAGACGTGGCCAACGCCTGTGGGCCACAAACGAGGAGGGAAGCCAAGGGTCGCGGGGAGTTGGGGAGGGAGGAAGAGCAGGCTGAGGCAGGGATCCCGAGTCCTGCCAGAGCCAGCACTCCACTCTGTAGGGCGCGGGGACTGTTGGGAGCTGTCCAGAGCCAAGGGCGAGTGAAAGGATAGCCAGGGGCCCAGAGTAGATGAATCTGGGGGCTGACAGGTGAGGGGCCCAGGAAGAGTTCTTACTTTGAAAGGCTTTTCCTCCATGGTTCTGTCCCAACGGACACAGTCGCCACAGGCCTCCGGCGAGGAAGAGGAGGTCACGTTCCAGTAAGGGGGAGGGGCAGGGTCCCGTTTCGGAATGGCGATGGGGGTCTCGCGCGGGAAGAGTTCAAGCCACAACCTCCACACTAGATACCGTTATTTCTCCCCCATCCCCCACCTAATAGCTGTGCTAAGGTTGGAGACGCACAACCCATCTTGGCCGATTCCTCTCCTGGACCCTACCCGGTAGCCTCCAAGCAGACACGCGGGCCGGATTACAGCCAAGAGGGCCGCACTTTGACTGACATACGTGCAGAAGGGGTCACGGAGGGCCCTGACGTGCCCGGAGGTGGCCCAACGCAAGCACCCCCACCCCACTCGCGTCCCGGAGCGCGGACGTTCGTAGCGATACAGACTTTTCGTTTATTGATGCAGGCTTTGAGGCACAGTTGTGAGGTGTTGTGAAGGACAGGCCCAGCCAGGAGAGTGAGACAGAAAGCCTTGGGGGTCTGGAAATGGATGAAGTAAGGAGAGGGCCAGAGCCGGGGTGGCAGGCAAGCAACCCGTAGCCTGTCCCCCAGGCTCGCGTCTGGTCGAAAGAGGGCTCTTTGGTGAAATAAGCAAAGCATGCTGGGGAGAGAGCCAGAACCAAGCCGTTTGAGAGGCCGCGGTCGGGGGTCTTGCCCCTACACGGGTACGTCTTTGTCCCGGGGGCGCCCCGGGCGCCGGGGCCTCTCAGGCTTCCTGGAAGGGTTGGGAGGGCGGCGGCGACCTCGTGGCGCGCGGGGCAGCGCGCAGCCGCGCTCGCTCTGCGTGTCCGAGGACTCGTCGATGAAAGCAAGATTCTCGCTGGGGTAATCCAGCGCGGAAGCCGTGGGCGGGGAGGGCGGCTCGGCCTTCTCAGGGAGTGCAGGGGATGGGGGCCTGCCGGCGGGCTGCGCTGAACAAGGTGGTGGAGGCAGGAGTGGCCGCTCCTTCTCCGGTGGCGGTGGTTCTGTGGGCCCGCCTCGCTGGGTCACCCTCGCCGTCACCGTGCCGGTCCAGCTGGCGGCCTGCGCCGTGAAGCCGCCCATCTACGCAGGGAGGAAAGACAGTCCTCGACCACCTCCGCAACCCCGGGAGCCTGCCCCTCGCAAATCAGACATTGCCCTACTTTTCCCCTGGTCCTCCTGCCTCAGCCCGCCTAAGGAGGGACCGGCTCATCACCCCGCCCCACGCTCTCCCCTCACCCATCGCACTGAAGCGCCCTCTTCTCCAGGAGCTTTTCTAGAAAACCCGTTTTATTTCAGTTCTCCCTCCCATAGCCCTAGAGACCTTTGCGCCTCCATCCCGCTCCTCGGCCGGGCGCGATGAGTGGGGTAACAAAACACAGGTCGCCCAGTTAAATGTGAATTTCAGATAAACAGCAAATAATATTTTAGTATAAGTATGTCCCAAATGAATTTCAGATAAACAGCAAATACAATTTTAGTGTAAGTATGTCCCATGCAATATTTGGGACATACTTATACTAAAATATTATTTGCTGTTTATCTGAAATTCACATTTATCTGGGCTTCCTGCTTTTTTATTTGGTAAGTCTGGCAACCCTATCCATACGAGCAGAGATTGAGTCACCTGAAAACCTATCTGAGTTTATCCCTTTGTCCCCAGGCTGGTGCACACTGGGGCTCACTCAGTCCCTTCCTGGAGGAGCCCCCACGCTGGAAGGGAGGCGGGCTGGCCAAACAGCGGCTAGGGTACAGCGCGTCAGCGCCACGGCGCAGGCGCGGCGCCTACCTCTGCCCGAGTGCGGCGGGACACTACTCGCAGCCAGTTCCCGATGGTGGTGAGCACTGAGGCGAAGTAGGCCAGGCCCAGCAGGATCCAGAACCACACCAGCGGCTGGTAGGCTGCAGAGTTCTGGTTGGGGTTGGCGCCTGGGATACCACCGGGGAGGGCAGAAAGAAGTTGGTTGTGGGGCAAGCGCTGAGCCTGTGAGCCTCTGTTTCACTGCCCCTCTTCCCGGCTCATTAAGAGGATCCGCGTTTCCCAGGGCAATGGATATGTGCCAGAGTGTGTGAATGCATGCAAGAAGATGAGTGTGCAAGACTTGAAGGTGTACAAGAGCATGTGAGTGGAGGTGCTCACGTGCAAGAATGTGAGCATGTGTGAGGGGTGCACCTTATATGTGTGAACATGCACGGAGGCGCAGGCATGCAAAAATGTAAGTGTGCATGAGGTGTTGCATCCGTGTAAAAATGTGACGGTGCGTTCAGTGAGCAGATGTAGGGGTTGGAGCCATCCCGTGTGAGCACACAAACGCCACGTGGAATTTGGAGGGAGAAGCAAGAATGCAGAGCCCCTGGGCAGCAATAAAGTGGGTAGGGAAGTACAGCACAAGAAAGGTGGCCTCACCGGCCACATAGTCCCCGAACCCCACCGTGGTGAGTGTCACTATGACGAAGTAGATGGCCTCAAGCTTGCTCCAGCCCTCCACATAGCAGAACACGAACGTGGGGGTGAGGACAAAGAGCAGGCAGCCGATCAGCAGGAAGAGCACCGCCGATAGAATTCGCACCAGCTCCGGGGGCACGTGCCATTTCTGCAGGGAGGGGCAGTAGGCAGGACCCAGGAGTCGACAAAACCTCCATCCTCACCCCCCCATCCTCCCTCCTCTGGGAGCCTGCGGGGGAGGTTCCTGTGATCTTAGGGACCATGATCCCGTGCAGGGAGGGTACATAGGGAAGGGTATCCCGAGCCCAACGCAAGGGCGAGGAGCAGCTCACCAGGAAGATGGCTTCGATGTTACCGATGCCGCGACGCAGGGAGGAACCCAGCCGGTCCCCGACCCCTGCCAGTAGGATCCCGAACAGCGGGATCCCCACCAGCGCATAAAAGATGCAGAAGAGGCGCCCAGCATCTGTGCGCAGGGCCACATTGCCGTAGCCTGGGTAGAGGGGCCGAACAGGAGGTCTACGGGCTGCCTAGTACCTCCCTACCTCCCCTTGCACCTTCCCGCAAGAGAAAGCCCAGCTGCCCCTTGCCCCCCTCTGCATGCTTAGTCCCCTCCCCCACCGATGGTGGTGATGATGGTGCCCGAGAAAAAGAAGGCGCTGCCCAGGTCCCAGGCTGAGTAGTTGCTGTGACTGGTTGAGTTGGTGTCAGGGTTCGCACCCCCTCCCAAGGCATCAGCCACCTCCTGCAGGACAAGGCGCAGAAGGAGGAACCTCAGTCCTTCCCTCCGGTCCTGGCTAACCCCCTTGGCTCCAGTCTCCAGGGTGGCTCCCTTGCTACCCCGCCCAGCTCTCCCTTTCCCTCCGGTCTCCCTGAGGGCAGTCTCTTAGAGCAGACATTGCAAGTTGGGTGGCCCAATGTTGTTTGACCTCCACATCGTTTTAGAAACACTTGAGTTATCTGCCCCCTAATTTCACACAAAGGATTTCCAATTTCACAGTGGTCAGGAGTACAGACTCTGGGACCAGACTGACGGGGTTCAAATCTTGGTGCTATGCAACCTTGGGCGACTTAACTCTCTGTGCCTCAGTTTCTGCATCTACCAAGTAGAAATGATATTAGCACCTACTGTACAGGTTGTTGTGAAGAGTTAAAACACCCACAACAAAGTAAGCACTGCGTGTTTGTTAAATGAGTTCCCACCCCCACACAGTGATCATGCCCAGTGATTTCCAGCTTCCCACAGACCCCACCACTCCCACTGGCCCTATGGAAGGTGAGTTTGGGTCCTTTGCCTTAGAAAATCTGATGAAAGAAAGTTAGGGACCCTCCCTCCAGGAAGGCTCATATACCATCAAATTTTAGGAGGTTCACAGACACACAAACTCCCGCCCACCCTGTTGAAGCCCTGTGCTACATAGTTGGTGTTCAATAAATATTATTAAATTAATGAAATGGCCATGTGCCTGCCCCTCTTGCCAGCCTGCAGGTGGCTTGGGGCAGGGTCTGTGCTTTGAGAGTGCATGCTCTAAGTGATAGAGGTCAGAGCATAATAAGGAGAGGTTGCAGAGGAGCCCTTCCCCAAGGAGCACAGAGCCAAGACCCCAAGGCAGTGGGTGTGGGGGAGATCATAGGCCACATCTCTCTCTGTAGTCCTCATTAACAAGACCCTTTCCAAATTAATTGTCCTAACGTGACTGCCCGAAATCCTTCATAGCTCCCTGCTGTCTGCAGAATGGAGTCCAAACTCCACAGCCCAGCGTTTAAGCCCCTTTTCAATGTGGTCCCAACCTCCCCTTCCCCAGTCTCCTCTCCTGAGGCTCCTATTTGGGAAGCCAAGTTACACTGAGTGACCTTACCCCCAGATTTATGAGACAATCCCATTTCCTATAATATTTTTTAATAAAGCCAAGAAGTGAGATGTATGATTAAAAGTGATTTAATTTTTATTTTGCAGCACCTTTCCAGTAAATTCACTACTTTGGGGAAAAAAATCCTTTATCATCCTGTGTGTTCTAATTTTCGCTTCAAATGAGTAGGCATCTGCTAAATCTGAGTTCTGCAAAACACTCTGAGCTTCCCGCTTCCATGCCTTTGTCTATACTGTTCCTCGGCCTGCAGTCCTTTGCAACCCAAGCACACATCTCTAAATTCTACCCATCTCACCTGCCTCATTTCAATTATCAGGTCTTCCAAAAGGCCCCTGGCATCTCCCTCCTTGCCCCCAGCTACTAGCCCAGAGCCCAGCACACAACACATGGTTAACAAAGAAGGAAGTAAGCAAAGCTCCTTTTCCACTACATTCTACAGTGATCTGTCCATGAATCTGTCCCATAGTCCAGCTGTGACATCTTCTAGGGTACAGCCTGCATCTGTTCCACCCCAACGTCAATCTCCCTGCTCACCCTATGGTGTATAGCACAGCACCTAGCACACAGTAGGTGCATAATTGCTGCATGACTAATTGTGGAAGAGAAATAGAACAGCTGTTGCCCACCCTTCTAGGTTCTGCCCTTCCTTTTCTTCTTTTTTTATCCAGGAAAAAAGCAATTCCATTGTGGAGATAAAATAGGTCAGATTCCCTCCCTCCCTCTGCCCTGTTGTTTGGCCAGACACATTCTCCTGCCCAGGCCTCTCTGAGCATTCTAGAAGCATCAGAGATAATGTCGGGCTGCTTCATGCCCTGGCCCCACCCCACCCTCATCTCTGCTCTGGGTCCTGCCACATCAGGAATCAGCTGGAACACGGAGGCTTCCATGCTGATGGCTCCTCCGTCCAAAAGAACAGGCAGGGAAAGAGGGGTAGTCTTTGCTAAAATAATAAGCATTTATTTATTAAAGTTAAATTTTAGGTTTTTAATATGATAGTGACTCCGAAATCAGAAAAAGTCATAGAGGTGTTGCCTGCCAGTACCCCAGAAGACTGAAGCCCAGCACTTTCTTTATTCAAAGGACTAAAGTTTACCTTGTTCCTGACTTGCCCTCCCTCTAGCCTCTACATCATAAGCATGTGTCCTGGGGCAAAGGGGTGCTCAACCTGGCATCCATGGTGGCATGAACAGACTTAGGGGATCCTGGAATCCTCCGAAATCGCCTGTACATGTTTCTATGTGCATTTTTTGGGGGGTGAGGGGAGTGTTCACAGTGTTCTTGGGCTTCTCTAAGGCATCTGTGACTCCAAGAAAGTATAGGAACAAGTGTAGGGTTGCCAGATTTAGCAAATAAAAATATTGCATGGGATATATTTATATTTTAAAACTAATCGTTGTTAAATAAATTAAATTAATATGTCTGGCTGAAATTCACATTTAACTGGGTGTCCTGGAGTTTTATCTGGCAACCTGAAACCAGTGAGTTAGACCTGCGAAAATGTGACATATCTCATGTGTGCTACAGCCATTTATTCATTTCTTCCTTCATTCGTTCCTTCATTCAACCACCCTCACACATGGAAGGAGACCTTCCAGGAGCACAGTCCAATGCCAGGCACAGTAAGGAAAACAAGTGCCCCCATGGCTGCCACATTAAAAATATGGCACAGCCTCTGCCATGCACCCTCCAACTGCACCCAGCTCCGAGGGGTGTTGGTCTGGAGGCAGCACCCCAGCACATGGCCCCACAGGCATGCAGCTAGTGGCAGGGGGTCAAGGGTGACTGCTGAAGGGGCTCTCGCCCACCCACGCACCTTGATGAAGAGCCCCAGGTCCTGATCGCTGACACAAGGATGGCCCTTCAGGAACCTCTCTCGGGCCTCCCCGAGCTCCCTCTGGGCCTGCTGCTCGTGGGGCTGCTCCAGAGCCTGGAACACCAGGGCACCGGACACCAAGTAGAGCAGGACAAGCGCCAGCAGTGCCAGTAGCGTGGTGCTGTGCATGGCGCGCCCAGGGGCCCTGCCAATTCCACTGCCCGCCTGGGGAGGCTGGGCAGGAGGCTCCTGGAGGGCTGCGGTCACTGTGGACAGAACCAGGGATGCTTGGATCAATAACCTAACCTGACACCCCTACACCCTCCTCCAACCCCTACACACCCAAAGATCCTTGGAGCCCCCAGCCCTACTGTCCACAGATGTCCTCTCCTCACATCCCTCCGGCTGGACACTTGGTACCAGGACACACCCAGTCCTCCCCCCACTTGGGTCCTCCCTCTTACCTCTACTGCCCGGCCCTCAGCCCCTGTCCGGGGACTCCAGGGTGTGAGAAGTGAAGAGGGCACCGGGAAGGGGAAGGAAGGAGAGTGGAAGAAGAGGCTGAGCCTGCTGAGGGAGAGGCAGGGCGAGCGAGAAAAAGCTGGGGACCCGGTGGAGGCGTGGGGAACCAGCTTCCCAGGAGGAGGCTGAGCTGGTGCCGAGGTTCGAGAAGGGAAAACGGGGTGGGGGGAGGGGGGCCGAGGGCGAGGCTGGACCGCACAGGGTGGGGACGAGGATAGCGGGTCCTGGTTCGTCCGCTGAAGCTGCGGCAGCATCTTAGTGACTTCGCCCTCCCCTCCTGCCTCTTCCTGAAACGCTGCTGGCCGCGATGGGCCCGGCGGGGAGCCTCCAGGGCCCCCCAGCGCCCCGCCGGGCTTTCGAGGAACCCAGGGATGGGTCCCGGTCGCTGCGCAGAGACGACGCAGGGCGGGATGGTGGGGGAAAAGGAAGGATGCCGGGTTCCGGGAAGGAGAGGGGTGGGGGCGACAAGGGCCGGACTAGTGCGGCATCCCCCAGAGAAGCCGTCAGCCTCAGGGACAGCAGGCGGCGGCGCCCACGCGCATACACACGCCGCACAAAGCCCCGCGCGCCCACGCTCCGCCCTGCGGCTCCAGCCGCCCAGCTGCTCAGGCTGCACGCTCACGCTCCACCTGCACTCTCCGCAGACTCACGGGCATACCCGGACCCCCAGGGGCAGGCGCGCCGGGCCGTGGTACCCCAGAGGTCCACGCACACGTGTGCACACACTCGCGTACGCACACCCAGACCGCGGGGCCACAACGCAGCGCCAGCCGTCCAGACACACTGCACACCAGCCGCCCACTCCCACTGCCTCGCGCGTCTTCACGCCGACGCCTTGGAGCGTGACGGGCGGCTGGACGCGCGGCCGTACAATTCCCGGAGGCGCCCACGAGGGGGAGGTGGCGCCCCGCCCGGACGGTCACCCTCTACGCGCCCTGCCCCGGAGTGCGGTGCGCACGCCCTCCCGCGCCCGTCCGCCCCGCACTTACTGTTGGCCTCGCTGCGGCTGCGGCTGCGGCCCGGGTTCCCGCACGGCCTCGCCGGTGCCGGCTGGGCCGCGGAGGCGGCAGCGGCAGCAGGGGCGGAGCGGGCGGCCGCCGGGGCTGGGACCCCCTCCCGCCGCCAGAAGCCCCCCTCCTCCCGCGTTTAACCCCTCCAGCGCTGCGCCCCCGCTGCCGGCGTCGCCCCCCGCAGCCCCTAACCTGCTGCATCCCAGTGCCCTAATCCCGGCAGGTCCCGGGAGGTGAGTGGCAGAAGAGCCCAGAAGGGTTTGCCGCTGGATCCGGTCTCGAGTCTCAGACCAGAGCTCTGGTACTGCCCCTCCGGCCAGCCAGTGTGGCCAGCGGCACGGCCTGGGTCTGGACATCAGCCGGCTCACCTCTCTGGACAGGCGCCACACTGATCTGCCAGCATCTCCTAGGCCCACAGTCAGATCTGAATGGCCCTGAACTCGCCGCCCCTGGGGACATTCTGGCCCTTAAGCTCAACACTTATGAGGGAGGGGCTCCCACCAGACAAAGGGTAGGGGATTCACTGAGGCAAGCTGGAGTTGGCCTAGATAGGGTGGGGCCCAGTTCTGGGAAGTCATGCTGGAGCACCTCCTGTGTATCCATTCCTTGGTCCTCACCCCATGCCAATCCCAACATGGAGTGCCAGCACTCCCTCCCCCCACTGCCTGAACAGCCAGGGCCCTAGCAGATCCTGGAACTCTGCCTCTCTCTGCTCTTAGCCACTTTACAACCCCCATCTCTCCAAAGACCCTGCTCTTGCTTGGGGTCTCTCAGCCCCCAGGATGAGTGGTGTAAGTGTAGGCTGGAAAGCTGACCACCTCCTACCAGTAGGGGGCCTAGACAGGTTACTAAACTGGAGCCTGCCAGTCCCCCCTTACAGAAAAGGGGTGTTAATTTTCACCTCGGGGTGCTTTAAAGAGGTGAGCATTATAAAGGTCAGTATTTGTAAATGTTCAAATCAGAGCCTGGCACAAACACAATAAAGTGCCCTACAAATGTTAGCAATTTTCCTTTCAACAAAAAGTGATTGTCCAGCTTCCAGCTTGATTTGATTCTCTGAGTCTCAGATGCCCTCTCAGAAGGCCCTCAAGGCCTGGTGCCCAAGTTAGTCCCAAGTGAAGGGTTTCAAAATAGGCTCAGTGCTAAGCCCCAGGGACTCCAAGGAGCTGGGAAGGCCAGGTCTGTGTGCAGGAGACAGACCCTCCTGTAAACAACACCCAGCCACATGACAGATCGCCTAGAGATGTGGCAGCAGAGGGCAGTGACTGTGCCATCAGGGGTGGCCAAAGAAAGGGGCCCCAGGACCACCAAGCAGACTATGTGGGGCATCCCCCCCACCAGTCAAATCCACACCTAGTAGGGAGATTAGGGCAGGTCAGTCATGGGCCAACTCCTCCTCCAGGCCCTGGACTAACCCCTGGACCTGACGGCCAGGTTGGCTGTGATGACAGGGAAGCAGGGTCTCCAGAAATCCCAGTCCACTAGGGGGTGAGAGGCATAATAGCCACATCATCACAGTACCAGGGGACCCAGGAGGGTTCCCTGACCTGGAGAAGGAAGGCTTCTAAAGGAGGTGACATTTGAAGCAAGTCTTGAGGTAAGAGTAGAAATTATTCAAGTAGAGATGGGGCTGGAGCAGGGCTCTTCTGGTCTCCCTTCCCCTCAGACTGAAGGCTCTTCCCTCTCCCTGCCCACCAGCCTGGGGCAGGTAAGTGGTCCCTGCCAGTCCAGCAGCCCCCTTCAAGGGCCAGTGTCTGATCAGCCTTCAGCCAAACAGATGATGGTTCATAGAGGACAGACAACTGACAGTCGGTGGTCAGTCGTGGGGCACAGACACTTTTATTAAGTGGCAGGTGCAGAACAGGTAGCTGGCTCCAGCGTAGAAGCAGAGGCGGCAGGTCATGCCAGGGTGCTGTGGGCATCTGGCAGCCAGGGCCATGCTCCCCCATCCTAGGGGACAGCATAAACTCACTACAATAGAAGTAGCAAGGAGCTGGCCAGGGGAGGAGGCAGCCACTGCCACCCCTCCCCTCCCCCCAGGATCCTGGAGAAGCAGATGAACTTGGCACAGGGGCCTGGGGTGGGAGGGATTGGGGTCTGGATGTTCTCGGGAGAGATGGAAGGGGATCACGTCTGTGGGGTAGAGTAGAGACTGTGGTGGTGGCTGCCTGGTCCCAGCACCTGGGAGAAGAGCAGAGGAGTGGTCCGCGTCTGGCTGCCCCCGCACCAGCCTGGCTCCCGCCCGATGGCTCCATACCAGCTGCTGGAGCCTAGGCTACCAGACATGCTGTAGGCAGAGAAATAGGGTCAGTCCCAAGGCAGTGACCAGGGCCATACTCACAGGGGTTGGGGGAGAGAGGCTCAGAACAGAGCCCGGTGACCCAGACCTCCAGGACCCAGGGCTTTAGCCCTGCAGACTATGACAAACTGAATCCTCAGGGCGAGAGGTGGAAGCCAGAGGGGCCCCCACCTAGAACAGATGGAAACAAAGGCCATGGCAGGGGCTGGGTGACAAGACTTGGCTCTACATCCTGATGGCTCCACAGAGCAAGCCAGGAGCCCATGGGTCCTGAACTGGGGTCAGGGCTCCTACCTGGTGCTCTCGCCCCGGCCATGCTCCCAGGAGCAGCCCTCGTCCTCACAGTGCCCAGCCCGGTCGAAGAAGTAGGAACGGGAGCCATAGACCTGCCCATTGAGGATGCGGCTGGTGCTCTAGGGGAGGAAACCGCCATTGATACTCTCTCCTACCCCCCCACTGACCTCCCAAAACTCCCCAACCCCAGGCCCCAGCCCAGGGAGTCCCAGTACCACCCCTCTCCACTGGCCCTCACCAGGTCCTGTGGAGGCCGGTGCACCCGGAAGAAGCCCACCAGCAGGGTAGTGGGTAGCAGCTCCCACACAAAGAGGATGAGGCCAAATACCAGGTAGCCTTTGTTCCCCAGGTCATTCACCAGGTCCGCCTGTGGGAAAGCAGGGGCTTGTGGAAATCTGCAATTGTGCCAGTGGGGTACCTGGCCAGGGCACAGGCCAGCTGGGGGCCAGGAGCCATGGCTACTAAGGAAGCAGCAGATATGCCAAATGCCCACCTGGTCAGAGACGTTGTACCAGTCATAATCGAAGGCATCCAGTCGGCTCCGGGGGGCCAAGGCCAGGGCTGCCAGGTTGTAGCAGGCCCGACTGGCATAGAGCAGGACCATGGCACCACCCATTGCAGCAGCCTGGCACACACTGGTCCCCTAGCATAGATGACAACAGGGGGCCCTCAGGGAGGGGAGGCTTCAACTTCCCCTCTACCCTGAAGACCAATGTCTAAAGACCCCAAAGGACGCCAGGCATTAGGGCTTGTGACCCTACCTTGGCCTCCAGGTAGATGCTGGTGGAGGGGGCCCGCCGGGCGACAAGGCAGAGGCAGGCGGCAAGAGAGAGTGCGCAGATAACAAAGAGGGAGTCGCTCACTAGGACGCGAACCAGCAGGAGGGCCCAGGGCTCTGCCTGGTGCTGGCGGGACAGCACAGCACACAGCACATTCACCAGCAGAAAGAGCAGCGAGGCCCCCACGAAGGCCCCTCGGACAGCCAGCCTGCAGCCCACAGCAAAGTCAGCCCCAGCCTACTGCCCCTGATGCTCACCCACCTCCCAACCACCCCCAGGAGACCCATTGTCAACCAGAATCTCAGGTCATCCAATCTGAACCCTACTCCTTTAGTTTTATAGATGGGGAAACTGAGGTCCAAAGAAGTAAGAAGGTGACTGACACCTGTGGTACAGTGGAAGGAGCACCAGCATGGGAGTCAGAAATCTGAGTTTAAGTCCTGGCTCTGCCTTCAGCCAGGTCTATGACCTTGAACATGTTGATTCACTTTTCTGGGCCTCAGTTTCTTCATCTCTCAAATGGGGATAATAATAGCCTCATACATACATGGTAAAAATTAAAGATGTTTGTGAAAGCTCTTAATAAACCATATGATGTTATACAAATGACAGGAGTATTGCCACCCAAGGTCACCCAGAATTGCTTTGGCTTTAGAGCTTCCAAGGACTTGGGGCCTCCAGCTCGCCTCCATCAAGGATGACACTGGTACCCATTCCCCTCACTGTTTCTATTATTGTTGCCCTTCACATATGCAACGCCTCTGCTGAGCCATCTGTGCCAGGTGCTTCATTTTTCCAAGCTCTTTCACAAACATTCCCTGGGTTGTCCTTGCCTTAGCCCTGCCACGGGGGAAGGAATGGACACCAGGCTGTCCCCTGGCCCTGGCCCTGGCCTGGAGGCTGAGCCCACCAGTGTCCCAAGTACTTACAAGCCTCGGCTCATCTCTGGCCGACGCTTCGTCTTGGCCTTGAACACCACCTGGGAGCAGAGATGCCCATCATTCCTTTGGGCCCTTGGGGCTTGCCACCCTACAACCCACCCCAACTCATTACCAGTTACCTGGGCAAAGTAGAGGTTCATAAGCGTCAGTGTGAAGAACTGCAGGCAGACAGGGCAGCAGTAGAGAAGCCAAAAGGGCAGGGGCCCCAGGCGATTGGCTCGAGGGGTATCTCGGAAGTAGAAGGAAAAGAGGGTGGTACGCAAGGCAGCCCAGAGTAGACAGAGCGCCAGGAACACCGTCTGATAGCTGAGTCGCTTGTGTCCATACAGGAGTACCAGCCAGAGCTGGGCATAGACGGAGAAGAAGAGCAGGGCGTACAGAGTGGTATAGGCCGCAGTCAGCCCCAGAGTCACAGCCGGTGGCAGCGCAGGCACCAGCCCAGCAGCAGGCACCAGGCCAGACAGGTTACTCTCCATGTCAGGGAGGGAGGCCTGAATCCTGAGGCAGAGATGGAGGGGCTGGCAGGGGGCCAGGGAAATAAAAATAAACACAGAGGGGTGGGAGTGGCAGGGTGCAGAGACAGAGATGGGGGAGCTCAGGAGGAAAGAAGTTGTGACGGGCCAGGCTCTCCCGTGCAACAGAGGGTCACTCGCCCTTGTGGTGGGGCACAAGCAGCCTGGGGCCTGGCCCTGGGCGCCTCACTCAGGAGGATAGAAAGGCAGTCTCCTTTCCAGGGCTGAGGGGTTAGATGGGGAGTGTCCCCTCCCTGGGTCAGTCCTAGAGCCAGGAGCTGAGGGGTGCAGAGGCTGAAGGAGCGGGGTCCTTGGCCTTTGTCGCTCGAGTAGTCCTGGCAGGAGGGGGAGAGCCGGCCGATGCCCGTTGGCTCGGGGCAGCGGCCGCTGCAGGGGGCGTTCAACACCGGGCTCTCCCCCTCCTCAAACTGGGCGAGGGGCTCTCTCTCCTTCAATAATCCGGATGGGGTAGGGGGCTCTCTGCCTTCTGTCTTCGGGACTCCGGACGCTGCCACCAACCCTCCCCCCACTGCGTCCACTCTCCAACCGCGGGAGTCGGTCAACACCAGGCCCTTAGACCGCCGCTGGGGGAGCCGGATCCGGTCGCTGGGACCCGGGACTCCGGCTCCCCGGCTCCCGCGGCTCCGCCCCCTCCTGCGCCTGCGCGGGTACCGTTCACTACGCAAATTGAGCAGGGTCTAGCCCCAGCTCGGAGCCCTGCGCCCCGCCCGCCGTGCAGTTGTTCGAGAATGGGCGCGAGCTACGCCGCTAGCGGGCGCCAGGAGTTACAAGAGGTGGCGCGCGGCCGAGGCGCCGGGGCGGCACCGCATCCGGCTGGCGCCCGGGTAGAGGCGTGCCCGGGGCCAGCGGCCCTTGCTTGTTTGCGGGTCTGCCCGTGGGCCCATTGGCATTTGCTTGTTTGCGGGGCCGCCAGTCCCCACGCACCTCTTCCCCATTCCCAAACCGAGATAGCGCCGCCAGGCGGAGGGCCGCAACGACTTCCCCTCGCCGGGTCTCTGAAGGAAACTTCCGCCCACAGCCAAGATGGCCTCTGGGCCCCGCCCCCTGGACCTGAACCCATGAAGCCCCGGAGCCCCTAAGAGGCCAGGCTGTAGTTCCCGCTCACTTGGCGGGCCACCTGCCAGGCGCGAAGCTCCCGCGAGTCCTACGGCCACCTTCACAGGGGCCCCTACCCCTTCTCCTGAGCCGCGACAGTCATCCTGCCAGTCAGGGGACTCCCTCTCTCATCTCGAGTGTTCCCCAGATGGCGCGGGAAGTGGTGCCCCTGATGCGGGCGATGCGAGGTTTCCACTGGGGAGGAGGGACCCAGTCACCCAGTCTAGACGGAACAGTGACAACAGCAACGACAATGCATCCAATTGTTGAGTTTCAGTTACAGCTTTGCAGAGTGCTTTCACCGACAGTAATCACCACTCGGTTTATAAAGTTCACTGGCTCTTGAGAGAGGTGTCATTATCTCCATTTTACAGGAGTGGAAACTAAGGCCCAGAGGGGCGGAAGGACTTAGGAGAAGCTAGTCCCTAGGTTCCAAAGTCTCTGGCGACCCCAGAGTATCCCTTATCTGCTCCCACACACGCCCAGGCACGAGGAAATCGGTAGAAGAGCATCCGGAGGCGAAGAAGGAACCCAAGAGGAAGGCGTTGGGTGGGGAGCAGGTCCTGCGGCGGGGGCGGGGCACGGGCCGAGAGTGGCTCCGCCTCCTGGCCAGCCCTAGTGACATTTCAATAGCTGATTGGGCTGGGTCGGTGACAGTTCCCGTTGCCCTGGCAACTAGGGTTGGGCTCCCTGAGTGCTAGAGGTAGGCGCAGGCCCCGGTCAGGGGCCTCGAGATCGGGCTTGCGGTGAGACTGGTCACCACTGGCGGGTCGGGCCGGGTCCTGAGGCTCCACAGCACCAGGGATCCGAAAGGAGATTTAGGGCCTGGGTGGACAGGCTGAGCTCCCAGCCCAGCCAGACTCAGTGTACAGATGGGGGCCTGGGAGGCAGGGTGGACCTGGGGTTCTAAGGTGGAAAAGGGAACCAGGGGCGCCTGCTCCCCCACCGCCGCCAGCCACCGTTTGTTCCAGCTGTGCCCTAACTACCTACCATCTTGCCCCCACAGCCCAGAGCATGTTCCAGATCCCAGAGTTTGAGCAGAGTGAGCAGGAAGACTCCAGCCCTGCAGATAGGGGCCTGGGCCCCAGCCCCACAGGGGACCAGCCCTCAGGCCCAGGCAAGCACCCGTGTACGGCCCCAGGTCTCCTGGGGGAAGCCGGTCACCGGCAGGGACAGCCAACCAGCAGCAGCCACCATGGAGGTAGGCACCCCCCTGCCCCCCCACAACCACCTGCCTGTCCACTTTTGCCCCCAGCCCAGTAGCTCCCTGCATCTCAGCCGCATCCACACTCACTGGGTGGCTTTGAGTAACTCCCTAACCTCCCTGTGCCTTAGTTTCCTCTTTTGTAAAACAGGGCAATTAATCACCACCATGGTCAGGCTGTTAGGATGATTAGCAGAATATATAAGAGGCACTTACTTACCGTGTTGGCGCGTACAAAATGTTCAAAGAATGTAGCTGTTAGTGTAGGACAAGAACAGAAATCACTGAGAGGCAGGCAGTGAGCCAGAAAAGGGAAGTGACTTGCCTAAGGTCACACTTGTTCTGCGGTTCCTTTGATAGGAATCAGTGCTGAAGCCTTGGAGGTACCTACCAGAGGTTTCCAGCCCCCAGGTTGGTTTTTATCCACCCTGTGGCTCACGCCCACTCCAGGGCTATCCTTGCCAGTTTTCAGAGGCAGGTGACCTCAAGAGGCAGATAGCCCTACCAAACAGGGCTCGGTGTGGGGGTGAGGAAGCATAGGCTGTCCTCCACACCCACAGAAGGGGGTCCAGCACCCAGATAGAAGGACAGGCACTGGAGGGCAGTGGCCATTTCTCAGTAGTCTTCACTTCCCAGGGCACAGCACAGGCCTTGGCACCTGGAACAACCACAGAGATCTTCTGAAAACAAAACCCATGTCCCTTGCCTGCTGAAGCCTAAGTGACTTCCTCCCCATTTTCAGGATCAAGAAGGCTTAGTAAGGCCTTCTCCTGGCCCATTCACACACACTCTGTCAGACTAAACTCCAGACTTTCTTTAACCTCCAGATCTTTGTACTTGCTGTTTTTCTGCTCACAACAGCTTCCCACCCTCACCTGGCTGTTCCTCCTCTCTATCGAGTGCTTAATCTGTGCCCCAGCTGTCCCAGCTGCCAGGGGCACATCAGTGAACAGAAGAGATAAAAGTCCTTGCCCTTGTGGTGCCTATATTCCAGTCAGTGGGAGGAGACAAGCCATAAATAAACAAACGAGTAAATGATATAGAAGATGTGCTAGAAGATGACACCTGCTGGGCAGTAGTATGAGAAAGTCTACTTTTTCTGGACCTGACACACTGGGGGCCAGGGGAGCAATTTGAATGAAGGTGGCCAGGGTCAGCCTTGGTGAGAGGCAACATTTGACCAAAGGCTGGAAGGGATGAGGTGGGAATTACTCAGATATCTGTGGGGAGAGAGCTCCTGGCAAGGGAAAGGCTAATGCAAAGGCCCTGAGGCCACAGTGGCCCAAGGGGACAGAGGGAGGGGAGGGGAGTTGAGAAGGAGGGGAATTGGGGATACTGGAGTTAATGGAGGGGTGGGGCAGCTGAACAGGGCCTTAGCAGCTTTGGCTTTTCCTTTGAAAACATGGGAGGGCTTTTAGCAGAGTGGAGTGATCTGATTTGGGCATTGAGAGAATCACCAGGGCCTGTGTTGAGACTTGTATGCAATGGGCAAAAGCAGTGGTGGGGCTGTAGGGGCCTCAAGAGTCCCTGCAAGGGAGGACAGTGGCTTGTGTGAGGGTGATGACAGTGCAGGTGGTAAGTAGCTGGATGCTGGGTTTATTTTGAAGGTAGAGCTGGCAGGGTTTGCTGGCAGATTGGATGTGGAGTTCCAGGGAAAGAGAGGAGTCAAAGGTGGCTGCAAGAGGAATCTGGCCTCGGCACCTAGAAGGATGGAGTTGTTCTTAACTGAGATGGGGACAAGTAAGATCAGGAGCCCAGTTTGGGCCAGGTCCAGTTAGAGGTGTCTTTTGGGCATCCAGGTGGAGATTTCTGGTAGGGAAGGGTCCAGGCAGGATTCCTGCGTGTGGGAGTTGTCGGTCACTGATACAGTGTTCTGTGAGGCCTAGGGAACCACCCAAGAGTGAGGGTAGGCAAGGGGTGGGGGCTGAGGGGAGAGAGCAGGTTTGAAGTGGTCATCCTGGAGCATGGAGCTGGGTGTGCCAGCCAGTATCAAGGGGGCCTCTGAGTTTTGTGGCCATGAATTTAAACTGAGGTGGCATGGCTGCACATGGCTCCGGCCACAATGGCCGCTCAGGTGCCGGTGCGAGCTGGCAGGGGGTTGGCGTTAACCAGAGCTATGTTCTTCTCAGCCCAGTGAGAGAGGCAGGGCCTTGAGGCTGTGTGCAAGGGAGGGAATAGTTGGTGTGGGTGTAAGCTGTCTGGGTTGTGAGGAGAGGAGCCAGCCCCGGAGTCCTAGCGTCATTAGAGTTGGGGTACCAAGGGAGTGCGCTGGACAGGGAGGAGGTGGTGGTGAGCCTGTGGGAGGCTTGTGATGGAGTTATTGATGGTGACAGAGTCTAGGTTCTTGCCATGGGATGAGAGTGAGGGGAGGGATGGAGAAGGAGATCAAGGAAAGGAAAGGCTAGGAGATAGGAAAGGACCATTTCTGTCCTCTGAATGAATTAAGACAGGAATGGCAAAGGAGAGAGTGGTAGGGAGCTTGAGTAACCTGCATAAGCTAGAGGTGCAGCCTGGGGCTGGGGGATGCCTGAGGTATGGAGGGGAAGGGTGGCACATCCTGAGAAACTAGATTTAGGGAGGTGGGCCTGACAGTGGTCTGAAGCAGCAATAAGCAGCAAGGGGACCCCAGACCCAGCCATAAGGAGGGCTGCGGGGGGGAAATAGAACCCACTGGAGAGGCCTGCACAGGAATTCTTAAATTTTTTACTTAGTTTTCAGTGTCTAAAAAACAAGTGATTTTTCCATAAGAGATCCCCAAATGCCAACAAACTGCCAGAGCCACTGCTCTCCCCTAGATGAGCAGGGTCCCTTTGCTCTTCATACTTCCTGCCTCCTGGCACCTGCTGGACTGTTAGTGTCCCCAGGGCAGGGACTGTGGCCACCTTGAGTGTATGACAGCCAGGCACACAACCCAATGCCTGGGATGGGCAGGCGTGTGGTGAGCTGTGGATGTGTAGATGGTGGCAAGGGAAGGAAGGATGCCCAGTGGGAGAAGCAGCCTAGCGTTGGACTCTGGGCCAGTGTGTAGGGTCAACGCAGCTTTACCCTTTATTAGCAAGTTGGGTTTGAGCAGGTTAGTTAACTCACTCTGCCTCAGTCTCCTTATCTGTAAAATGGGAATTGAACCAGTCCCACCTCATAGGGTTATAGTGAGGATCCGAGTTAATATAGGAAAAGTGCTTAGAACCAGTGCCCGGTGCAGAGGAGTGTTTGGTGTTCTTACTATTACTGTGATCACTGTTATTGTTACTACAAGTTGGCCCAGGCTCTGAACAGACCTGGTGGTTACCATTCACTCAGCAGAGAGGAATACATGAACAACCAATACGCCTCTGATAGCGGACAAGTTAATTATAGGTTAGGACCAGAATGTAAGGGCCTTGAAGGCCATGCCAAGGAGTTTGGACTTTATCTCATAAGCAATAGGGAGCCATTGAAGGTTTCAGGTAGAGGACAGACATAGTTGGGTTTAGAGCAAGGGTTGGCAGACCACAGCTACAGACTAAGTACCCCCCTCCTTTTTTTAAATACAGAGTATGAGCTAATAATGCTTTTTACATTTTTAAATAGTTGACAATCCAAGAACAATATTTTATAACATGTGAAAATCATATGAAATTCGAGTTTCCGTGTCCTTAAATAAACTGTTCATGGTATACAGCAATGCACAGTCGTTTACATAGTTTATGGCTCTTTCAAGATATGACCACAAAGCTGAGTAGTTGTGACAGAGATTGTGTGGTCTGCCATGCCCCAAATATTTACTCTCTGACGCTTATAGAAAACACTTGCCAGCTTTCTGATATCCTCAGCTCTGAGCAAGGTGGGGGTATGTTCTTTGCAGGCCAGTAAGAGGCTTTTGTACCCCAAATGGCTTTAGGGTACACAGGGAGTCCCCTGGGGCCTGCAGGTACTAGAAGCCACACTGGCTGCCTGGCCTGCTGCCCTGCCTGCTGGGGGCAGGCAGTATGAAAGCATCTGCCTGTGGAAGAGCAGGATCCAAACTACTCTGCCTGGTGACAAAGTGTCGCTGCCTCAAACTGTGTGGAACACCACTGTTTTAATGAAGTGTGCGAGAATGCTCACGGAAGCATGACCATGGATGATGTGTTCAGCCCCATCCAAGTACCCAGAAGCCCAACGGATAAAGAACAAGCTGTGCTGGGGTGTGGGGAACCTCCAGCCACAGGCCCCTCCCCCTCCTCCCCCTCCCCCAGCCCCAGGCCTGCTCTCTGGGAAGATGGTGTGAGTGGGCAGGCCTGGGCACCCACCCATTCTCACACCCAGTGAGGAGCCACGCCCCCTCTCTCTCCCATACCTTCCCCAGTGGGGAGAGGCCGCTTCTGCCCTGCCCAAGGGCGTTTTGTGGTGAGAGCTGATTGAGGGTGGCATGGTTCAGATGGCATGTCCCCTCCCCCCAGGAGTTCACAAAAATCCCTCAGGTTTTCTCCAGTAAATAGGACACTTTTTAAAAGTTCATTTGACACACATGGGTTCCATTTTGACAATGGCTGGCTTTGCATTGCTAAATCCATACCTTTGGTGGAAAAGTTGCACCCCATAGGCTAGGCTCCAGGTAGAGCTACACTAGTGGAAAACCTGGGGTGCATTCCTCAACCTGGGCCCCGAAGGGGAGCCTGAGGCATGAGAATTAAGTATACAGGCCCTGAAGCCAGACTGATTAGGGTTGGATTCCTGCTGTGCTACCTACTGGCTGAGTGACTTTAGGCATGTTACTCACCCTCTCTGTGCCTTATTTTTCTCTGTCCATGGGGACAGTGAGTAAACTCCCTCCTAAGGTGTGATGAGGACATAATGAAGTAATTACACATGATGGACTTTCAAGGTGACACAGCAAATGCTCTTCTGCTTGGTGAGGGCGCAGTGCCTAGACCAAGTGCCCATCTGCAAATCACTCACCTTCCAACTGTCAAGTGTGGTGGTTGTATGGGTTCTTAGGGCTAGTAATAGCTGACATTTCCTGAGCACTTAAGTGGCCATCTGTGTGACCTCCGGAAAGTTCCTAACCTCTAGATGCCTCTACTTCCTCATCTGTAAAATAGGGAGAACTTGGCCTCCATCTTGGAAGCTGGGAGTCTTTAGGATGTGAAAGCAGTAATGAGGTGATTGAGGTGGGGCTCACCTAGCTACTGACCCCTGCCTCACTGCTCGCACCCCACAGAACTGGAAAGTGCTCTGCAGATGGGCCTGATCTTATCAGGGGTCTTTTTATTCCCGGCTCCTCTGGCTCCAACTCCCAATCCTGATTTAGCTGCCTGGTTCCCACTGCTACCTCACTCCTCAGGCTTTATGGTGTCTCTACCTGACCTTGGGCCTGGGCTTTAAGCGCTCTGACCACACCCTCTTAGCCTAGGACTTTCTGGATTCAGCCCTCTCTTCCCTTCTGGGCTTTCTCAGCCATGTATCTGGAGCTGGGATCCTTGGAGGCCCTGCAGCCCCTGGAGTTGACATACAGGGCTCTGTGGAAGGTCTTCTGTGGGGAGGACAAGACACCGTTATGACCCTAGCTTCAAAACCTGGCCTAAATCTTGCTTCCTCCAAAATGCCTTCCCTGACAGTGGGCCTGGCCATGGACACTGAGCCCATCCTCAGCACTTGCTCCGGGCCTGTCTTCCACTCTATTACATAGCTCTGAGATTTTGCTCCTGCGACTGGTTCTAGGCCCTTGATGATCTGGATATGGGGGTGAGGTTGGCAGGAGTAAGAGGATGACACACAGTACATAAGTCAGACAAACTCCAAACACAGAAGAGGCACCTTGTTGAATAATGACCCATCGTGCACTTTCAGCTTACCAAGCACTTTCATGCGCTGTTTTTGTGACCTTTACACAGTCACTGGTAGTAAGGGCTAGGTTCATCCCCACAGAGAGGTGAAGACACAGGCTCAGAGAGCTGAAAGGTGCTTGAACAAGGGAAGAGGTGAAGCTCAAGAGATAATCACTGGACTCTGGATTCCAACAAACCTCAAGGGACTTCCAGCCTCAGAGCTTCA
The DNA here is from genome assembly GCF_001890085.2 of Hipposideros armiger. Taxonomy (NCBI): domain Eukaryota; kingdom Metazoa; phylum Chordata; class Mammalia; order Chiroptera; family Hipposideridae; genus Hipposideros; species Hipposideros armiger. The sequence continues at coordinate 2,848,202 of NW_017731443.1, forward strand.
CAGACCCTGGATGATTCTTAACCACTCTAAGCCCTTCTGTCTTCTCATCTGTAAAATGGAGGCAATGTTAGTACTCACCTCCCAGGATGTTTAGGATAGTGAGGTAATGCCCAGGGCCTAGCACATAGTAAGTGCCCCATAGATGTTACCTTAAAAAGTCAACAAACCGGACTGGACATTTTCCCAAAGCAGGTGCTGTGGGAGGTGCAGACATGCTGCTGACAGGTTCTGGTTCTCCAGGGTCTCTTTTAGGCCACACAGTGAAACAAATGAGCACCAGCAGATCGCTTGCAGAGCTGGAGTTCAGCCCTGCCTGGCTGGGGCTGGACACCTCCTCAGCCAGGGGATTGGTCTCCCCTGCTGGAGAATGGAGATGATTACAGAGCTAAAAACCCTGGAGCTTGCTGCGAGGCCCCATGGTCTTGCACTAATAACTACTATTTATTATGCCCTTATTTTGTGCCAGGCACAGAGGTAAGTCCTTTTATACACTAAGGCCCTGGCCCATTACTGGGGCTCAATTAAGATTTGTGGGATTAATGAGAAGTTAATTCGAATCTTCACAAAAGCCCCATGAGCTTCCCTTGATTTACATATGAAGGAACTGGAGCTCTGAAAGGTATACTCTGGTGAGCACACAAGTACATCAGCGGGCCAGTGGAGCTAATGCTAGGGGCGCAGAGTTGAGATTCACGTCGCTCCCCATCCACAACCCTTTCTGCAGGCGCTGGGTCTGTGGAGCCCCGAAGTCGCCACAGCTCGTACCCCGCGGGGACCGAGGAGGATGAAGAGGTGGAGGAGGAGCTCAGCCCATTCCGGGGCCGCTCGCGCTCAGCGCCTCCCAACCTCTGGGCTGCACAGCGCTATGGCCGGGAGCTCCGGAGGATGAGCGATGAGTTCGAGGGTTCCTTTAAGGTGAGCGCCGGTCCAGGCGACGCAGAGGACTAGTCCCGGAGCATGCCGGGTTCTGTACTCCCTGGTCACCTCCCACTGGGCAGTCCCGTTCCGGAACCCAGGGCATGGCGGGATCTGTAGTTCTAAGGTTCCCCGCCGCCGTTCCAGGCCAAAGCTTCTGAGGTCCCTAAATCCCTGGAGCGCGAAGGTTGCGGGCATCGGTGCTCCCAGCCAGCCCTTTCGAGTGTCCGGGTTTTTGCCTTCAACTTCTGAACCACTTCTTTAATTCTTGAATTGTGATACCATCCTCCAGGTGGTAAATCTCCGACTCTGGCCCCAATATACCCGGTCATAGGCGTCCTCTCCCCCCGCCCCCCAGCACCAAGCGTCTGAGATTTAACTCGTCCCATTCCTAAGGGCCCAAGCAAGCGCTTTCTCGTGTTTAGATAAGTGGTTAGGAGACCCCTCGGTACTGGGCATGTACCTTCCCTGGGTTTTCATTTAGACATGGGATTCCGGAAGTGGAGGGCCCTGACTCGGGCGGCCAGGATAAGCTAACTCATTTATCCCTTTCTTCCTCCCACCCCGAAGGGACTTCCTCGCCCGAAAAGCGCGGGCACAGCGACGCAGATGCGGCAAAACTCCGGCTGGACGCGCATCTTCCAGTCCTGGTGGAGAGGAGGCTCCGCCCCCTCCCAATGACCTTCGGTCCCACACGGCGAAGTTCCCCCTTCGCGCGCCGCCGTTGGCGGCCATCTTGGGTATGGGCGGAAGTCGTTCCCGCAGGCCTATGCAAAAAGGATTAGGTCTGTCCCTTTCGGAAGTGGTCTGACCCAGGGCCCGATTCCCTTCCGGTGTGTGCGGGGACCCCCCGGGGGTTCGACCCCATCGGAAGTTTTGAAGTTTGTCCGCCCGTAGCCACCGGAAGTAGCCCCCTGACCCCGGCGCTGGGCTGCCTCAGGCGCCTGCACCAAGTTGCGAATCGGAATACTCTCCAGAACCTTTTCCTCCGCGGTGATCCTGCGGGCCGACGCTGGCCACGAAATGTGCTAATAAAACCTGCGTCTGCGCCTCCCAGTCTCCTCTGTCCGTCGCTAGAGGCTTCGCGGGCAGGGGGAGCGCTACTTTGTTTCGAGAGATGCCCCCGTTTTACACCTAAGGAAAACTGAGGCCCTTTCTGAGTGATTTATCCTGGGACCGAGACCAGGAGGCGGCGAGCAGAGCCAGGGTTTCTTGGCACCCGGGAAGCGGAGGGCGGCCGGGCCCCAGGGACCTTCAGGTCCTTATCTCTAATCTGGTAATTGGGAACCGCCGGCCGGCCGCCGGAATTCCGCGCTCTGCAAACCGTGCCGCCGTCCCCCAGGGAGGGTCATTTGTTCCTATTTGGGTCAGTCCTTTAGAGCAGCTACTGTGTGGCCGGCCTGGGGCCAGCGCTGCTCAGGGAACTGGCAGGGCGCGCAGGGCGGGGGAGGGGGCGGTGGAAGGCTCGGCCAAGGTTTGTGAATAGAGTGATCACTAGGGAACCAGAGAATCTTCACCCGGACCTGGGAGCAGAGCTCCGAGCTCAATTCCAGAAAGATTTATTGGCGCCCCCTATAGACCAGCCAGTGATTTGTACCGGGTATACAGAGATGAATTAATTAATACACAGCTCTTGCCTTCCGAAGCTTCCTGGCAAGAGATTCAGTTTCTCAGAGTGAAGTTAATGCCAGCTCTAAAAGGGGCTGGAACCAGGGTGAGGGCGGCTCCTTCTGGCAAGGGAAAGTCAGGGAGGTGAGTTAGCGCTGGGACTTGGAGAGAGGGGTGAGGGAGCTGTTATTCTGGTCAGAGTAAAGAGTGGACCCATGGAAAAATAGGGGTAGCAGCAGAGGCCAGCCTTCTGAGGGGCTCGAATGTCATACCCAGGAGTTTGGAGTTTAGCCTGGTCTTTGAGAACCGGGGGATGGACGTGTAGTGTTTCCATAAGTGGAGGCCAGCCAAGAAGATAGGAGATGGCTGCTGAGGTGCCTGGACACACAACAGAGTGGGCAGATTTGGGGCGAGGGCAAGGCCTGACCGCAGAAGCAGGGAAGGCCTGCGCAATGGTCCTGACCCTAAGGGAGCAGGGCTCAGGGTAAAGGTTGCTTGCCTTGCGAGAGCCCCACTCTGGAAGTCCAGTTTCTCTGACTTCCCCACCCCATCTGTTTGCCTGAGACTGCAGCAAAAACAAAGAAAGAAAACACTCAATTGGCAGGAGATAAGCCCAGATAAGAGGCTGCCTTCCTCTGGAGGAGGGAGGCAGTCAGCCCGGGAAGCTCTGCCAGGAAGCTGGGAGAGGCCTTGAAGGAGCGCCAGCCTGACCCTGCAGCAGAACTCGGGCCACACCCTCGCTGCAGGGTCTCTGCCACTCTGCGCTGTCCTGAGGCAGGAGGGGAAGGCATGGAGCGGGTCCTCCAGGCTGGCCGCAGACTGTGTGCCATAGAGGGTCCAGGCCTGCCCTGCCTCCAGGTCAGGACGTCTTGACTTGGCCTGGCATGTGACTTCTGCTTTGGGCCTCAGTTTCCTTATCTGTAAAACAGGCATAACAGCTCCCTCACAGGGATGAGGGGATGCTGGGTCTCCCAGCCCCTGTGTGTATGACTGTCAGCTCCCCTTCTCCCAAGGGTCACTGCCAGGCCCACCCACTTCCCACCTGTCACTGAGAGCCTGGCTGCTCTGATGATAGGCAGGTCATGAGCTGCCCGGCTCCACTCCTCGTCCACCTCCCCGTACACAGTCAACGGCCTGTGTGGAGCCCAGAGCAGCCTGAGCGGAAGATGCTAGGCACTCAGGTCATATCAGGGCAACAGGAAGCGGGGCAGGGAAGGCTTCCTGAAGCAGAGGCCGGAGCCTCTGTGAAGAGAGGACAAGAAGAGCCCAGAAGGGAGAAAAGTAAGGTCTAGAGGCGGAGAGCATAGAGGGGGAGGTCAGAGGGCCCCTGATGTCATGTCATTGAGAAGATCTGCAGACACCCCCCCGCCCCCACCCCCGCAAGGAGGTCTCGAGGTTCAAACCCAGCCACCCTTTGTTGGGGGCCTAACCTCAACCCCACAGAGCCCACAAGCCTACTTTATAGATGAGGAAACTGAGGTTCCAGAAGTGGCAGAGCAAGCTTAGGGCCCAGAGTCCTCTCGAGCACTGTGCCACTCCAAACCACGCTCCACACAGGGTCCCTGAAATCCACTTTTATTCATGTAAAAAAATCCCCAGAGAATAGAGAAAGACTATGATCCCTACTTCCCAGAGCTCGGAGTCTCCACGCAGTGTTCCCTGGGGAAGTGAGGAAGACTGCGCCCACTCTGGGGAGCGGGTATCATGGGGGGTAAGGCCCCCACCCAGGCCTTTTTGGCCAGGAGTGACCCAGCACCTTCCCTAGGACTGAGGGCAGGAAGGAGGGGTTGGAGACTAATGGGGTCGCAGGAGGGTGAAGAAAGGGAGTTAGTGTGGGATGCTCGCCTCAATTTAAAAAAATAAAATTTCTAAAGATAAAAAGTTAAAAAAAAAAAAAGAGAGCATTAGTGTCTTAGCCTCCGCCCTCCTCCCAGTGCCCACCCTGGCCCTGTGGCCACCTCTTGCTCAGCCAGTTCAGAGCTTCGTATTCTCCTCTTGGCTCTCCGAGTCAACGCCAGACAGGTGTCCGCTGCTCCCAGGCGCGTGACCGTTGCTGGCACATGCCACCAGATGCCCGTCCCCCAGCCCCTCCGGCATCTCGCCTAGCAGGCTCCGGCGGATCTCCTGGGGCAGCCTTGCCCGCTGCTCCTGACACTCCTGGGCCAGCTGGGCCAGCAGCTACAGGAGGAGGAGTGTCACAGGACAGGCCACCCAGCATTCTGCCTGCCACCCACCAGGCCACCTCACCCAAGGCCTCACCTTGGGCTCCTCTTCCACCAGCTGCTGTTGGACCTGCTGCTGGGCAGCCACAAGGCGTTCATGCCGCTGCTTCTGGGCCTCCTCCAGCTGTCAGTGGTGGGGGACAAGGGCTCAGCCGAAGGTCTCTAAGGGAGGGGCCAGGCTCCTAGGGTTGTGTGGCCAGGGTTCTGAGATGACTCTTACAGTAATGCTCTAGCCTGACTCCAAAGTCATGGGGCACTGTTGCAGACAGTTGGCTTTGGAGAGGATGTGGGTGAGAGGAGGTTGTGGGGCCTGGAAGGAAAGGCTCTAGAAGCCCCTCTAGAGTGACATCACACCAGGCCAGCACTGAGGGAAGAGGGTGGGCTAGGGTGGCACCCGAGCCATACTCACCCGGCGGATGGAGTTGACCGACTCGGTGATGTGCCGACGGTTAATCTCTGTCAGTTCCCTGCACAGGAGCAAGGCAGGATGGGCTCAGTGCCATGCACCCAGCCCTGCCTGCCCAGCACGCAAATGGCTCCCGGCCCCAATGCCCTTACGCTTCCTTCTTATGTTTCTCCCTTGTCTTGGCCTCTGAGATACTGTTGTGGCGTTTCCTGTCCAGTATCTTCTGCAGTTCCTTCTTCTCTCTGGAGGAGCCGGTGAGAGAAGGCTGAGTGGCAAGACTGGGGGCTCTAGTCCTTATGCTGGCACCAGGGAGTTCCCTGCCCCACCCACCCAAGCTCCTCTGCCTTCACCTGTCGTTCGTCTCCTTCAGCCTCTTGCACTGAGTTGTGTGAGCATCCAGGACAACCTCCTTGAGCCGTTGCTGAACCTGTGGACAACGGTAGCCAATAGGTGAGAGAGGTTGATGACAGGTCTGTGCAGGAGGCAGGCTCTTCCTCGCCACCGTGTACCAACCCCCGGTCCCCCCAACAGCCCCACCTGTCTCAGGTGCTCCAGCCTCCGCTCAGTCTCTGCATCTGCCTGGGCCTCACGCAGCTCCAGCAGGATCTGCACCTGTCTCTTCTGGAACTCTTGATACCGCTTCACTTCTTCCTCCTCCTTCTCCTCCCGGCCTCTGTGGGAAGAACCCCTCCGGGTGATGCTCAAGTCATCACATGGACTTGGACTGCCAGGGTGGAGGGGGGCAGGGCATATCCCAGCTGGCAATGGCAGACGGGAGCCTGGTGACAGGGTTTGTTATGCCAATGAGGAGACCAGTTTGCTCCGCCCAAATAATGGGAGCCTGTCTGAGCAACAGTCTCTTGAAACATGCTCCTCGTGGGGGTCTTCTAATGAGGTATCGCTTCTGGGCGGGAAGAGAGTGGGACAAAGTGTGGGAAGCCTCCTCTCTTTTTCTTGCACCAAACCTTCCTCCCTGGGAGTCAAGGAGCAGCCCTTGGCTATCCTCCATGCCCACCTAGCGCAGAAGCAGAACCCCACATGCAGTTCACCCCCCATATTCACATCAAAGCATGCAGCACACAGGCAGGCTGGACACTCACAGGACACCTGGCTGGTGCCTGCACCTGCTCTCGGCCTGGGCCTGGGCCAGGCTGTCCAGCAATCGGCGAGTGAGGGCAACTGCCTTCCGTTGATGCTTCTTGCACAGCTCCCGCAGGTCTCGCTCTTGCCGGCTGCGGAGCTTCACCAGAGCCTTGTGGCTTCGGAACTCGTCCAGTGGGGCCACGGCCACCTCTGTGAGCAGAAGAGCACAGGTGAGCTGGGCTGCGGCAGGGCAACCCTGCAGGAGCACCACATACCCTCCAGGTGTGGCCCTGCCCCCTTGGGTAGACCCACCTCAGAACAGGTACCACCCCCATAACAGCTCCGCCCCTACCTGAGAGGATACTGGCAATGAGATCATCCCGCTGACCTGGAGAACAGAGGCAGGACTATAAAAAGCTGGAGGAGAGGACAGCGAAGGTACACCCCTCAGTCCTGCCCCTTACCAGGCTGCCCCTTACCTGGGCTGCTGAGGGAGGGGCTGGCGGGGGAGGTGACAGGGCCTGGGGGCCGACGGGGGGAGGTGTCCATTTGGCTGGGTGTGGGGTTTGGGGTCGGCTGGGACCCCAGCTGCTGAGACTGGGTCTCCTGACATGTCTCCTGGTTAGCCTGAGCCTGTGGGGGAGAAAGCAGAATGTTCTTTCCAGAAATGCTATTCTCTACAGGCCCTTTTGTCCTTCCCAACCTCCCTGGGCTGCCCAATGCCCCTGGTCTGCCTCCTTCCACCCATCTGGCCCTGGACTCATCTGTAACATGGGTGTTAAGAGAACTGCATGAGAAATAAGAGGTATAAAACAAGCATGTCTAAACCCCTTTTCTACATGGGGTGTGGTGAAGATAATGTGAGATGGTGTCTCTAGGATGCCAGGCCCCACTGCAAGTGCTCAGGAACTTCCAGATTGTTCTGGTAAGCCTTGGCCTAGCCCCAAGTCTCCTCCTCTCTCCGAGTCCCCCTCCACCCTTGCCCACAGCTGCTCATCTTCCTTGTTTCTTAGCTCCTGATTAAATCAACGAAGGAAGTGACCGCAGAGTGGGCACCGGCTTCTCTGGCTAACAGCTTCAAGCAGTCGCCTCTCCCCTGCCTGCCGCAGGCCCCCTGGGACTGGGTCTAGATGTGCGGGCAGCCTCTGCTCCTGACCCCTCCCCACAGAAGCCACTGCCATCTCATGATTCCCAGGACTCATTTTAAAAGCTTCTGTGGCTTCCAACTGCCCTAGTGAAGTGGCGAACGCTGCACCCCAGCTTTTATCCCGCATGCAGCTGCAAGAATTCTAGCTCAGGTCTGTCCTGAAGGCCTCTCACATGCAAAAGGGGTGGTTTCCACCTCCTTACAATGTGGAGAGTAACCCAAGGCTACTGAGACTACTAAGTGAGAGAGGCAAGAAGCCAGAAGCCCCACACTGTGCAGCGTGGTGGAAAGGCTGAAGGTTGGAGGTCCAGGCTAGGCCTTTTTGACTCAGAGCCTCAATGTCTCCATCTCTACCCAGGGGGTAGAAAACTCAGGTGGTGGGAGGATTATATGAGCCAAGTTGGTGAAAAGAGCTCACACCGGGCTGGGTAGAGAACTGCCGGCTCAGCGTTCACTTGGCTTTATTTTCTGATGTGGGTGAGAGAATACTCGAGAAAGGGGAGCAGACCCTTCAGGCAGAAGGAAGGGCGGGTGGGTAAATGCAGATGTTGGCATTTGATGTAAGGCAGTGAACAGTCCGTCTAAGGGAGAGGAGCCAGACCACCCGCTAGGAGTGGGCTGGGCTGGTCCAGGTGGAAGGGGGTAGGAAGGCTACAGGGTGCTTCTCCACCAGGGCCAGTGAGGCCAGCCTCGCCGCCCCACCCACCCACACTCCCAGCCTTCCCCAGGGTTCAGGTGAGCCTGAGCCCTGCTGCCTCCCACCCACCTGCTCCCAACCCGCCCTGGCTCACCTCCCTCTCCCCAATGAGGGCAGCCAGCTGCTTGGCCCTCTGGTCCATCAGGCTGACGTGCTTGATGGGGTTGATCAGGGCCTCTGCATAGTCTGGATGGAGGCAGAGGGCAATGGTCTTGGAGACAGAGCCCCCAGAGCCACACCCTCCCCACCAACTCTAGTCTCAAGGAGGGACCGCAGAGCCCACCCTCAACTGGGACCACCTGGCTCGGTCATTCCCAGGCCCTGGGGGGGGCCTTGTCCCCCACCCTGCCTGGCCTGCCCCTGCAGCTCACCCTGGTGGTCGTCGGGGATGTAGTCAGAGGCCTCGGTGTAGATGAGCAGGGCTGGCAGGCACAGCGGTTGGTTGGCCTCGTTTCGCAGGCAGATGTAGTGGTACCCTGGGAGGGTCGGGGGACAAGGTGAATGGGTCCTACTAGGTCCCCCCACACACTGCCCCTGTGCTGCCCAGAGCCTCACCTGAGCGGATGGCAGAGACGGGCAGGATCCGGTGCCCCACAAACTTGCCGCCCTCCTCAAAAGCCGCGATGCGCAGCGAAGCCAGTGTGGGCAGCACCACCTGAGGGCCCAGATGGTGTTGAGCCATGGAGCGGACTCACAGCCAAGGCGGCCACTGAGCCACAGCTGACCACAGCCACCAAGGCCAACAGAGGGGACCCTCGGACAAGCTGACCCAATGACTGACCATCAGTCACCATCACCACTGAGCCAATGGTGGACCCACACCTCCATGGCATGGCCAGATGGATGCACAGCAGCCATCATAGCCCTGAGCCGAGAGAACAGGCAGACCCACCCCTCCAAGCTACAGTGCGAGGTCTGGTCATTGCCTGCTTAGAAACTGTAGAATGAGCCATGAGGCTGAGGCTGAGGCCACACTCCACCCTAGCTGGGCAGAGGTCCAGTCCATTTGTGTTGGTATGAGCTAGTGGCTATGATCTCAGGCAAGTCCTTCCTGCCTGGGAGAAGGGGCGGGATGTGTCCACTGCTCATGGCGGGCCATGGGACTTTCTTCTGTCTCACCTTCCTATTCTCTTCTCTCACACTACAGAGGGCAGGGAGTCTGAGACTTGACCCTGGGACATGCAGGACCTGGGGTGGGGCCTGGAGGTGACAGGCCCAGCCTTGAAGTCCCTCGGCACCCCCACCTTCCAACCCTCACTGGAACTAGTGCGCCTGGTTCCTGCACCCCCAGCAGAGCTCAGAAGGCCTGGGCGGCCACCAGGCTCACCTTGGGGAAGTCGAAGGGCTCCTCATCCCACACAGGGTTGAACGAGTTCCCCTGAGAGGTCCGCGTGCGGTATTTGCGCCGCGTGTCAACAGGGAGGCCAAACATATCCACCTCCACGTAGATGCCCACCTTCCTGTCGGACAGGAACTGCCCGGAGATCACCTGGGGGAGCCAAGTGGGTGAGGCGGCTGCTGAGTGTCCCGCCCCCAGGACACCCTGGCCCCAGCCCTCCTCGGCCCCACCTTGACCCGCAAGGCATTGGCCACAATGCCGTCCACGATGACCTCAGTGAAGGGGTCAAAGGACTTGTCCGGCCGCCACATGAACTCAGGCTTAAGCAGGTAGCCACTGCGCCCGTTGTACTCAAACACGCCTGCGTTGAGCTGCATCGCCAGATCTGGGGGTGACACGGGACGAATGAGGGTCAGCAGGATGACTGGAGCCAGGAGTCAGGAAGGACAGTGCTATGCAGAGGGGGGACCAGGGATCATTAGGGTCAGATCAAGTGGCATCAGGGCTCCCGACTCAAGAAAGATCAGACAGGGGGAAGGGTCTAGGGTCCACCAAGTCAGGAGTTGGGGTTCACCAAGGTCTCGGTTCAGTTTGCAAATCTAGCATTAGCTAGAGTCAGAGGTGTGTTCAAACAAGATTAACAGGGTCATGGGGCAGAAGTTGGTGCAGTTGGGGTCCAGGGGTCAGGGTCAAAGTGAGGCAGTGCTCACCGAGGGTCTGGAAGTTGAGCGCCACAAGCTGGCAGCCCACATTCCAGAAGAGCTGTGGCATGTAGTTGGAAGAGTCCACACGGGTTCCCTTGGGGTAGATGCGGCTGAGCTGCTGCTTGTTGTATCTGAGGTTGGCAGTCAGGGGCCATGCGGTGCACTCGACCACTGCCTGCCTCCAGGCCCGGCCTCACATCCTCTGAGCCCACCTCTCAGCCTGGGCTCCAGCTGCCCCCTTGAACCCCCGCTTCTTGGCCTAGCCTCTGTGCAGTCTCCCAGGCCCACCCAAAACCCAGACAGGTGCTGGAGGGTCACAACCTGTCTGGGCGGCATAAGCAGGCTCAGAACATTTGAGCAGGCCTCTGAGTGCCCCTGGACTGGCCCATTGGCCCCAGCACCCCCAAAGGATACTCCACAAACTCCATGGGGCTCTTGGTCAGCTGCTCCATGGCCTTGGTCTCCACGAAGGATGACATCTCGAAGCACTTGTTCCTCTCTGAGAGGTGAGCAGTGGGAGGGGGTCAGGCCTGCCAGGGCCAAGCTGGCTCCCAATCCCACCATCTCCCATCCCACTCACTTCGAGCAGCCTCAAAGGACTTGAACTTGACAGGCTCGATGTAGTTAACAAGGGTTGACATTTCTTCAGTGGCATTGACCTCACTGCTGGCAGTGCCCTGTGGCCCCCAAACACAAGGTCAGCCGTGCCATATCCCCAGCCATCGGCTAGAAGTTCCCTCACCTGCCCCCACACCATGAAGGAGCTGACCCTCTTCCCACCCTGGCAATCACGCGACCCAGTGGTCTCAGCAAGGGCCCCAGCCCCGTTATGGCCTGTGTCAGCCCTGGGACCGTCTGCCATGCAGCGTTCTCCCTGGGGCCTGGCCAACGTGCTCTGAACCCCACCCTTTTGGTTCCCTGATGCTAGAAGCTGGAACTCCTCACCCAACCCCAGGAATTCAATTATCCACACGCAGATAGGCCCCCAATTTCCATCCCCAGCCATTATTTCCAACTACCATCTTGCCGTCTCCTCTCAGGGAGCTCATAAGACTCAAACTCAACCCCTGTGATGCTGAGCTGAGCCGCTCCTGCCCACACCCTTCCCTGTGCTGGGCCCCTCCCAAGTTCGACCTCATGAGTGACTTTTCTGTCACCTCTATCCTCAGGACTCCTCAACAGTCTCTCGTCTACACAACACCCCTTCCTGCACACTCCAGCCCTACTGAGAGGAAGGTATTCCCTCTTCCTCAGATTTGCTCGCCCAACCTCCCTGCTCAGGTCAGACTCCCCTTCCTCCCATCATTCTGCACCCTAACTCACCCCTTCCCGGCCCATGTCACGAGCATAATTTCACCCTCGCTTCCATGCCTGTTTATGTAAGTCCCTCCTCCCCATGTCCCTCCCCGCTGAACTCCAGAAGAGCAGAGACTGTCTGGCCATGGCCAAAGCCAGCCTCCAGTGCTATGCCCAGCAGTCAGTGCTCAGCAAACACTTGGGAAATGACTATACGGTGCCTTCCCTACTTCCCACTGGCAGGCCTGACCTCATCTGTGGTTGGCTTTTTGGGGTCTGTCTGTTCCTCCTCTTCCTCATCCTCTTCCTCATCCTCACGGTCGGCAGGGCCAAGATCAGGGCCCCGCTGCAGCCCCTCTTCACCCAGGGACTTCTGAGGCTCCAGGCTGGGCTTCTCAAGTCCTGCCTCCTCCCCATTGCTCAGGCCTGGACAGCTGTCGGAGCTGGGGGACCCTGCAGAGGATGGGGCCACTGGGGGTGAGGGCACACACACAGACGCAAGAGGCCAGGAGGGGTTGTGCCCAGCGTGTGTGGAGGTGACTCAGGGGTGAAGTCAAGGGGACTCTCAGGGCAGGGCAGTGTGGCTGGGGGAGGGCAGGGGTCAGGAGTTGGATGGAGTGGTAATGCAGAAGGGTCCAAAGTCCTAGCCCTCAGGGAAGGGGGTAGGTAAGGTTGGTTCAGAAGGGTGAGAAGCCAGGAACGGGGGTACACCAGCCTTGACAGTGGGGGTCAAGGATGACATGGTGGGATTCTAAGTCAGGTGTGAGAGACACACCCAATGAGGGGGCTTAGTGAGGTGAGCAGGCAGGGGTCAGCTATGAGGAGGACTTCGCTAAAGTGAGAGAGGTCAAGGGTTAGCTGAACCGATAGCCAGTTATGTGGGGCAGACTCAGTGGGGGTCACAGGACAGAAGTTAGGGGTCTGATGGTCACACCCAAAGCATGGGGCTGTGGTTCATGGAAGTCAGAGACCAGAGTCATCATCTGGTTGAGGGAAAGGCCCTGTGAGGTGGGAGGTTGAGGCTGAGGTCAGGCCAGGGCCATACCGAGCTGGGGTGAGGAGGGCTCGGTGGCGGCGGAGCTCTCGCTCAGGGCTGAGTTGCTCTGTTCCAGGGGTCGCTTGCGCACAGAGCTGTTAGGGACGCCAGTGCTGGGCCGGTGCCGCTTCTTGTTCTTCACCAGGATGCGGCCCATCAGGTCCTGGGGGCTGGGCAGGGGGACGCCTGGAGCCAGCTGGTGGGCACAGACAGGTCAGAGCCTGCTGGGGCACCCTGACCCCCCTATGCCCTGCTACAGCTCCAAGCCCCCATACCGGGTACTTGTCCAGTGGGTCGATGAGCAGCGCATCCCCAAAGATGGAGCGGCAGTACTCAGCCATCTTGGCCTGCTGCTTTGCCCTATGGGGCCAAGGTCAGAGGTCAGAGGTCAGAGGTCCTGGTGGTGACGCTCAGGTCCCCAAGGTCGAAGGTCATAAGAGCAGACCAACAGGCCACAGTGGGAGGCTGTCTCTGGGTTTATCAGGGGTCCCCGGGTCAGAAGCCTCCAGGTTAGAGGCTGCTGGGACAGACATCTAGGGTCAGGGGCCCACTCACGAGTCCACGTGGTTCTCGAAGGAGAGGATGACGGGGTAAGGCGAAGTCTTGAAGGCGGTCTCGGCGATGGCCTCGAGCACGTCCCGCAGTGGCACCTCCGTGGTCATGGTAAAGCCGTGGGTGATAAAGGGCTCCTCCTCGGGCGGCCGCCCTTTCCACACGTCCAGTTCCACACAGCGGCAGCCCCACAGCAATGCCTGCCGGTACATCTCCACGGACGAGGTCCCAGCCAGCTGTCCCGCTGGAGGCAAGGCTCCGTCACCAAGGCCACCCTGCCAGCCCGGCTCCTCCCCTTCCTCCCCAGGCCTGCGCTGAATCAGGCCAGGCTGGGGACACAGAGGCCCCCATGGTGGCCAGGCATAGCCCTGGCATGCTCTGGCTGGTCACCCCTTGATCACTCCTTAATTCACTGTGGAACTAGTACCATCTCTGCAGGGCAGGGCCCAGGTCCCACCACCCAGAACCTGGAGCCCACCCAAGCCGGGCAGAGTCGGTGTCTACCAACGTGGGCTGACGGGCTGGTTCCTTCGCCAGGACTCACTCTCTCTCACATCAACACCCTCTACCTCGCATCCCACCAGCCAGAACTGGGGAGTCATCCCCCACACCCCCATAGCCCCTCACTTAGCTTTTCTCCCTCCACCGCCACTGCCCTGGAATAGCTTCGAAACAGCAGGTCCCTCCCTGCCTCCCATCTAATCTCTGCAGAGCACTTGGCGTCATTCTTCTAAAAACATACCAGGTCACATCACCTCCCCCTGCTTAACACCCTCCAAAAAGCCTTTCCTGACCACTTAGGATAAATCCAAGTCCCTTCCATGATGGGTCTAGCCCTGCCTCCTTCTTGCTGGCTGGCCGGCCTGCTGCCTCTACCTGCATCAGCCCCCGCCCCACCCCTCCAGCCTCCTTTCTGCTTCTTAAAAGCACCAAGCAGTCTCCTGTTCTGGGCCTTTGCACAGGCTATTGCTTCCCAAAACCAGCTGATGGAGGCCTCAGCCCTTCCCCTGGAAAGCCTGGACCACCCTGAGACACACCCATGCAGAGAAGGCCCGCTCCCCTGGTGTTATTCCCTGCTTGCATCCCTAGCACCGGTCACCCCAAAAGGAGGAGAGCAATGTAAGGACCAGAGGGCAGAGGTTGTGGATGACAACCCTTCCTCCCTGCCAGCCAAGGGCAGAGGGTGGCTTGCTTACCCGTGAGATAGGTGTTGTGTGAGGAGTTGATGAAGTATGCGCTTAGCGGCTGGGTCATGTCCGCGCTCAGATCCAGGGCCTCTAGGGGCAAGATGCCGTTCTCCTCACCTCCTAGGTAGCGGCTGAAGCCCTCCATGGACATCTGGTCTGGGGGATAGGTGGGGTCAGCAGGGTCAGGGTCAGCTAGGCCACCCCCTTTGCCGCCCCTTCACTAGCTCACCTCGCTCCAGGAACTGCTGGTTGGGCTCATACTTCTCAATGAGCAGCCGGGCCTGGGAGGGCCCCAGGGGTGGGTATAGTACTTCATTGAGTCTTGGGTCCCTTTGCTTCTGGTTGATGAAGTCCTTGAGCTGTTCTAGTGTCAGGTATGGCTTGCCCTTGGCACCTCTGGAGGGAGTGGAAAGCCAAGTCAAGCTGAAGCCTCACCAGCCCCTGCTCCAAGCCCACACCCTGGGAGAAGGAGTTGGCACCCACTCAGTGGGACTTGGGCAAGTCGCTGCCCCTCTAAGCCTCAGTTTCCCATCTGCTCTCCTGACCACTTGGTGCTGGCACTGGCATTAGCAAAGGCTGAGGAAGCCACCAAGTGCTTGGCCTTTTGCGCCATACCTCTAGACCAGCGGTTCTCAACCTTTCACTGGGGTCGCCTAAGACCATCGGAAAACACCTATTTTTGAAGGTCTTAGGAACCGAGACACCGCTCCTCTATCCGTCTCCAGGCCCACATGCAGATACGCCCACATACGAGTACCCGGCGACCCCTGTGAAAGGGTCGTTCGACCCCCAAAGGGGTCGCGACCCACAGGTTGAGAACCGCTGCTCTAGACCCTGGACCCAATCTCAGCTCCAGCCTTCGATTGCTGTGTGAGCTCAGGCAAGTCCCTCAAGAGTCTGAGCCATTCAGTTCTCATCCCCATCGTGGCCTATGAAAGTAACCCAGGCCAAGGGTTGGCAGAGAGCTGTCCACAACAGAGCTGCAGGCGAAGTGGTTCTGAGCTCAGCCATAGCCTCGTGCCCTGAAACCCCTGACAGCTCCACCTCCCCTCCTGGGCTAAAGGAACCCTCGAGCAGAGGCCAGCGCAGAGCACTGGGGGCTGGTAGGAGGGCCCAGTCTGCTTACATCTCCAGCAGGATCTTGTCAATGTCTGGCCGCAGACACAACTTGTTCAGGAACCGCTCAAAGATTTCCAAGGAAAACTCATCAGGCCGGATGGACTCACTCTGGGGGCCAACGAGTGTGGGGTGAGAACCCAGGGGCAGCCAGTCCCAAAAGAGCAGGCACCCATCATGACACCCATTTGGCCCAGCTCTTGCCCCTAGACCCCTCACCCGGTTAAACTTGAGGCCACAGGATTCCAGTGCAGTCTCCACCCGTTTCTTGTCTGCTGAGAACATCTTCAGGATGCTGAATGAGTGGGAGGGGTCAAGGTCAGTGGAGCAAAGGTCATGAAGGTTGGGGCATGAGAGAAGGTGCAGAGGGGGAGGGGCGCTCACTTCTTGACTGGGATCCGTCCATCCTGATTCACCTGCAGCTTTAACTTTGTGTATCTGGGGAGATAGGCAGAAGGGTCATGCCCTGGGAAAGGCCACCTGCACCCCTAATGTCCCCAAGGCAGGCCCGGGGCTCACGCTTTGCGCAGGAAGGTGTTCCTGGAGGCGTTCTGAGCCAGGATGTTCATAGCCAGCTTGAACAGCTCCTCAGTCCAGACCTGAGGGGTCAGAATGCAGGGGGGAGGGGGGGATAAGCGGGGGACAGAAGGAGGGGTTGGCCCAGCCACAGCCACGCCCAGAGCCGCCTGTGGTACACAGTAAGTGCTTAAGTATTGTTCTGTTAGAGGATGATTAAAATTAGGTGCAGAGAACAGCCTACTATACAACAGACTCTCACTAAGTGATGACTGACTCAGCAAGTGAGGTGGTGGTTCCCCAGGATGACCCTCGGCCCCAGCTCACCTTGGCTGTGTCGTCCTGCACAGCCATGAAGTTTAAGAAAGTTGTGTTCACCGGGTCTGGCCCAGCCACCACTGTCATCAGCTTTTCCTCCAGCCGGGCATCAGGGCCCCCAAAACCCAACACCTCACGGATCTTGGGGTCCTGAGTAGGTGAGAGAGCCATGGATGGGTAAGGAGAGGTATCCCCGTTCCCCACCGCCTCACTCCCAGCTTAGCCCTAGGCCCCATCACTCACTTTGGGCAGGCGAGCGTAACGGCCTGTCCGCGTGTCCCTGATGGAACTGATGTCCAATGTGTCCACCTCCTGGGGAAACCAGATGCCAAGGTGGGTCAGAGGCTACAGGGTAAGAGCCAGGAGCCTCCAAGCTCTCCACCCAGGCCAAAGAGTAACCACCCCCTGCTGTCACCCCAGCAGCAGCCCCTGCTCTTAGCACTTCCTGTCCAGCAAGCTGTGGAAGAGGTCAGCCAGTAGCTGGGCCCCACCCCCATGGGCGGGAAGTGGGGGTAGGGGTCTGAGGCAGGGGCCCTAGACCTGAGCAAGCTGCACCAGTGCCCATCCTCACCATGTTGGGTCCTGTCCAGTACAGGAAGAAGCCATTGGTGTCCACGCGCAGAGTCACCAGGTTCCGACTGGAGGCCTCCTGGGGACGGGATGAGATGGCAGGGGTCAGGGAGTGAGGGCTATGGCCAGGCTTGGTCCTTGAACCCCCTGGGGCCATCCAGTACAGTATTTCTGACAGTGAGCGAAGACAAAGCTTCACCCAGCCCAAAGGTCCTTTGTGGCCCCCTACAGTCCTTAGGACAAAGCTGAGGTCCTGAGGTACCGACACTCCTCTCTCGCCCTAAAGACTCTGTCACAGGGACCATTAACTATACTTTCTCCACTTGCAGCTTGTACATCATTGTTCCTTTGCTAACATATCCTTTCCTTTCTTCTCTAGACATGAAATCTGACCCACCTCCCTGGGGAGGACTTCGTGACCCCAACCTCAGGCTTGGTTTCTCCAGGTCTGAGAGCTCCCTGACACTTGGAGCCCCGCCCCCACAGCCCCGTTGGGAATATTTATGGGATGGAAGCAGAGGGTATGAAACTCTGACCCCCACAGCCTTTCTGTGGCCCTAGGAGCCCATGATGACCAGCCACCCCTTACATCTGCCTCAAAGTCCATTAACCCCACTTTGCACCCCCCAGCTCACCCCATCTTACAGAGCACAGACTGAGTCCCTCCAGAAGGGGACTCACCCTGACCTCAGAATCAGAGTGAACTTTGTTCTCCCTCAAACAGTCCTGCAGAGGGCAGGAAAGGGTGTGCTGGCCCCATTTTCTGAGGAGGGCCTGGTCCCTGGCACACTCCCAGGGCTACCCCCCCCCCGCAACTCAGTACCAGCAGCCAGAGGGGATTCATGAGGGGCTTAGACTTGGCCAGGGCCCAAGGGGCCAAGTGGCCACAGCTAGAACTCTCCTGCCTCAGTAGAGGACTCTACCTCACCTTGGTGTCACTCTCAAACTGCTGCTTGCTGTCTGGCAGACAATCCGATCATCAATACAACAGCTCCCCTCACACTGCCCCTACTGTGTGCCAGGTCCGGTTCTAAGCACTTAATATCTAGGATCTCACTTAGTCCTCCTAACAACCCTAAAAGGTATGCACTATTGTTCTTCCCATTTCACAAATGAGCAGTCTGAGGCACAGGGAGGCATGTAGTTTGTGGAAGGTCAAGAAGGGGAGCCAGGATTTGCATGGAGGCAGTACGGCTCCAGAGTCCAGTGGCCTGGGAAACGGAACCAGGACCCCTGCCAGGCTCCTAGCTCCTGGCCTCAGCAGCAACCCTAATGTGGGGCCTAGGATGAGTCTCCACTCTCCAGACTCAGTTTCTTCTTCTGGATGATGGGACTGCACCAGCCCCGCCCATCTCAGGCTTTGCTTACAAAGGACAAGAAGCTGACTGATCTGGGGGCAAAGGGGACAGGGGGCTCTGGAACTTGAACCTCCCCACCTCACTGTGCTGACAAACATCCTCAGCCCCTCTCTGGGATTCCCAACCTTGCCCTAGTGCTCAGGACCCCCAACAGTGTGAGGAAGGGGGAGTTCTGTAGTAATGCCCCAGGGTCTCCTCCTGCCCCTCCCCAGAGGTCTGGCCTTCAAAGTCAGCCCAGGCCCCCTGCTCTCTGGCCCAAGTCCTTGTCAGCACCCCCCACCCCACCCGCAGGGCCCTCTCCCGGTTCCCACTTCCTTATTTGGGTTTATCACACTGGGAGGAAAAGGCGAAACTTTTCCCTTCAGGCCGGTCTAGGGGAAGGGGTCTCTCTGGACCCCTGGGGCGTCCAGGCACCCTCTAAGGCACACCTGCTGCCTCAGGCCACGCCCCCAGCCCCTCCCCCCAGCTCCCACGCCTACCCGCCCCACCCAGCCGGAAAGCAGCCCAGAGACTTCCAGGCCTCTGGCCTGACTGGGAAGGAGCAGCGAGGAAGCTGAGGCAGGCCCAGTGGAGGCCCTGGGGAAGGAGGGGCCCAAAGGGCAGAGGAGGGGGCAAGTATGAAATGAGGGCGGGGCCCAGGACTGCGCCCCGGAGCCGCAGGTGAAGGCCGGGGCGAGGCGGGTAGAAAGGGGGCCAGGATTTATTAGAGTTCAAAGTTCCCCATGCTAAGGAGTGGAGCGTAAAGTTCTCCAGGGGTAGAGAAACTTGGGGGGCAGTCTCCATGAGGGGGTGACTTGGTGCTCCCACCTGAGCAGGGAGTTGGGCTGGGATCCAAAGCACAGCAAAGGGGTGCCAGCCAAAATAGGGTGGAAAAGTGATGAATGGAGAAGAATGTTCAGACTAGGGCACTGGGAAGAGTAGGGTCCCAGCGGCACCCACCCAAAAGTGAGGTGTACTGCGCCAGATTGGGGGCCAGGGTTCTCAAGCCAAATAGTCCAGTACCGGGCAAGGGTCTGGGGACCAGACCAGGGTTGGAGGAACCGGAATTAGACCGTCAGGGAGAGTGTGGGAGGGACGAATGAAACGGGGGGCCGGGATTTATTGGGGTTCGAAGTCTCCGGGCCAAAGAGTGGAAAGCCAAATTTTCCGCAGCTGAGGGACTGGGGTGGGGGTTGGGGGACAAAGTCTTCATTACGGGGACGATTGGGGACTCATGTTTCCGGAGCGCAGCCAGGCTAAGATGGGGGTGCGCCGTGGCCAGGCTGGGATGGGGCTCCCCGGCATCTGGCCGAGTTTGAGTAAGGTAGTCCCGGGATCTGGGCAGAGTAGGGGGCCCCCGCACTTACCTCGTCCCATTTGATGAACTTACTCCCGCGCCGCAGGGTCTCCACCACGGTGGGCGGCTCCAGCTGCAACGCGTGGACGCCAGGACTGGCGCCCGCCATGGCCGGGCCGGGGGCGGGCCAGGGACCCACGGAGCCCCGACGGGGACCGACGGTGTCACTGCTCCCTCCACTCGACCCGCTCCGGCCCCGCGGCGTCAGCGTCCGCCTGCCCGCCAGTCTGTCGGGGACAGACCAGAGAAGCGGCGGGGCCCGGGCGGGGCGGGGCGGGGGCGGAGCCACAGCAGCACCGCCCCCTCCCACCGCTTCAGGCCCGCCCGCCCCGCGTCGGCTCCCCCTGGTGGCCGGGGCGGCGACTGCAGCCAGAGACGGGTTTGGGGCAGGGGCATACTTCAACCTGGGCATTTGGCTAGGGGGCTCAGCTGGACAAGCCGGGGGTGAGGGAAGGGAGCTGGGGACAGGGGGGCTATTGTAAGTGCAGCTGGAGAGACTGGGTGTAGAGGGCGTTGCTGAAGACCGGCCGGGGTCAGCCCGCTAAGGTTTCTGCGGGGCGGGGGCGGGGGTTGGGGGTACCACTGGAGAGCCAGACCTGGGCCGGGGGACGCAGAGCCCTGCCCCCACCTCACTCCTGCAGCACTTAGCTGAGTGCAAGAAAAGCCACTCTCCCCCCCCCTCTCTGCCCTCACTTCCCCTCACCCCCTCCTGCAGCAGCGCGGTCCCCCCTCCCTGGGAGCACTTAGCCAGCTAATGGGCCTCCTGCTGGCAGGCGCCCCTCCTCCGTCCCAGCCCGGGGAGACCGGGCGCCTGCAACCTCCTTTGAGGACCCAAACATCCTGGCCTTTCAGAGCGAGTCCAGGAACAGCCCCTTCTTGTGCCGTAGACCCCTATGATCCAATCTAGAGCCTGTCCCTGGGGGAGCTCCTGACTGAAAACTGGGAAGGGGACAGCTGGTCGTTTGCCCAGAGGGGTCAGAAGCCTTGGGGTTGTGCACAAACAGGGGAGTTGAGGAGGGGCTTTGCAATGCCAGGCCCACAGCAGGTGCCCTGAAATCTGCGTTCCAGGAATGGGAGGGAGAAGGCCCATGGGCACTGGATTGGGTGGGGGCTATAGCCCCTCCCGCAGGGCTTGGCCTGGGGGGGGCTCCTGCCTGGGGGCCCCTGTGGGAGCCCCCCCAATACAGAGGCAGTAGCAGCAGCAAGTTTAAAGTAGAACTCATCCAGAGGGGCCAGCCAAGTCACCTAGAAACCCAGAAAGAGAGGGAGCTGGTTCTGGGGGAGGAGGGATCAGTCAAGGAGGAGCTGGCCCTGCAGGCCTCTTTGCCCCAGGCTCTCAGACCCCCAAAGGGAGCCCAGTCTGGTACAGATGGTCCTCAAAATCCCCACTATGTTGGATACCAACTCTAACCTAAGGAATTTCCTTGTCTTTGGCTGAGGCCCTGTGGAGTGTGATTATCTCCATTTGAGGCCCAGAGAGGGGAAGGGACTTGCTCAAGGTCACACAGCTTTACAGGAGGATTTCAGCCTCTGACTTGAAGGCCGCCTCGTGCTGCCTCCACTCCTTGCCCTTGAGGAGAAAAAGGGGAATAGGACTTGTCGTCCTGGTCTTCTCTCAGCAGATCAGCAGAGCCATAACCCTCAGAGACCCAGGGATCACCAGGTCTCATTGGATAGAGCCATACAGGGTGGAGATTGTCCTCTGCTCCCATAGTCTCTCTGTGCCTCAGTCACCTTGTCTAGGAGCTGGAGGTTGTCGGAGTGTGAAATAAGCAAATGGGTACCAGATGACCCTGGCTACAGGCAGCTGGATATCTAAGGAGGGGCTAGCAGGCTGTGGGGTCATCAGAGGAAGGAGAAAAGGACAGGGGAGTCAGGGTTTGAGCTGTGGGCCCTAGGCCTTGGACAGGTATACTTCATAAAAGCATTGGGCAGCAGCATCTTCAAAAACAGTATGGGAGACTGTTTCCTGGGCCTGAGCCTCTCCCCCCGCCCCATGTCTCCGGAGGCCAAAGCAGCCCTCATTAAAGGGCTCCTTCCTCCTCGGACACTTTTTTCCAGGCTTCGTAATGGTAATAGGGTTTCTCAGCAAGCAGTAATGGTGGAAGGAAGGCCGCCTTTCCGGCCTCTACCCTCGATTAAGGGAGTGGTCATGGCCCACAGGACCCTCCCCAGGGTCTCGCTTCAAGGAGGCTCATGAAAGCAGCCTTAGCTGCACTCTGGTGGAGGGGGGCTGGGACCCCAGCAGGGGTGGGGCTGGGGAAGCCACCAGCTGGAAGAATGAGGAGCAGCCCTGGCAGCATACTCCAGTGGGGGGAGGGGGTGTGTGTTTCAGGCAGGAAGTCAAAGGCTGGGATGTGGGCACAGAGCACTGAGCTCTAGACCCCCAACCACTGGAGGTCAATAGAATCAGCCCCCTTGAAGAGACGAAAGGCAGGTAAGTGACTTGCCTGAGTCCTCGCACCCTACTGGGCAGAGCCAGGATGTGAACCCAGCTCTTGCACTCAGTTCTGTGCAGGGCAGCCCAGCCTCCAAGAGGCTGCAGGCCAGCATGGCCTTCTGCACTAACTCTTCTCAGGGTGGGTGGCCATGGGAAGGGACTGCATGGACCAGAGAGTCAGCCCCAGGAATCTGGGAGTGCCCTGGGGGTGGCATAGGAGATGGAGAGAGGGAAAGACAGGAAGAGCACTCGGGTTCCTCCCTGTTCTGCCCAAAGAATCCCCAGGGGATACCCCCTGAAATTTCTTTTTCCCACCCCCACCCCCCTGAAATTTTGACATGACAGCCATGAATGGAGATGGGACAGAAAGGTTAGCACTATGAGTCACAGCATCTGGGGTGCAGAGCTGGGGCTGATACCCAGATTTCATAGCCTGTAGGACCCATTCCCACAGCAAGCTATGGTATATTCCCCCTCTTAACCATGAGCACCTCCAAGTCCCTATTCAATGCTCTGGTTCAGAAAGAGCAGACAAGCTTTGGTGGGGTGAGGTGGGGTGTGGTGGGGAATTTGGACTTGGGTAAATTGCTCCTCCCAACAGGCCAGGCTCAGAGCCAGAGGCCAGGCCAGGAATTGGGCTCCTAGTGGAAAGGGGGAGTCCTATATAATCTACAAGAGCAAGGGTCAGCCCTTCCCTAGCCCTCCCAGGTTGGGTGAAGGGGGGCTAAGGCCAGAAAGAAGGCTGAGAAGGAAGGAGGTATTAGCTCACTCTACCTACCCCAGGCTGAGCCTGGCAAGCCTGCCCCTCCACTCAGGCCCCTCAGCAAGAAGCCCACCTCAATCCCCCTCCACACCCCATACCCCTCCATTCCAAGCAGCCTCTGCCTTCTCGTATTCTCTTCTCTCCAATTACCAGCCTGAAGTCCTGGGTTCGAGTTCAGCTACAGCACCAGCTGTGTGACCCTAGGCTAGTCTCAACCCCTCTCTGAGCCCCACCCACCTGCTGCAGAGGGTGTCTCCAGCATCCAGAGAAGTGTCTGTGAAGGACTAGGACAGAATCATTTACTGCCTCTCAGACCCTGAGACTCTGCTTGGCACTTCAGAGGGTAAGCCTGCCATCTGTGGAAGCATCCCAGAGGAGCTGCACAACCTTGTTGGGTGGTATCTAAGGGGAGGTAGAGGGATGACTAGAGACTTCATTTCAGGTTCACAAGCTGAGCTGCATCTCTATCTAGCTGTGTGACTTAATGAACTTCTGTGGTAGTCATTGAACATTCCATGCATTTTCCTATTTATCTTCACCACAACCTTAGGAGGAAATGGAGGCTCAAATGAAACCATTCATTCTTTTATGCAGTCATTTGTTCAAACCAATAGTTTTCGAGCACCTACTACTGAGTCTCACATAGGTGCTGAGAGTTCAGCAAGAACCAGGTAATTTGCTGGATACACATGGGTTTGAAGCAGGAGCAGGCCCACTCAACCACAAGCATCAGCAATAAACAAGGGCAGGACAGGTCTCCGCACCATGGAGCTCACAGACTAGAAGTGGGAGACAGACAATGAACAAATGAAAGAGAGTATTTAAAGATACAGAAAATCAAACGGGGTTGGGGGAGTGAGATGCGAGGTCTGCTTAAGAGAGGTGGGGCAGGAACTGCGCCTGTCAGATCTGAAGGACAGAAGGAGCCTCAGAGCCAGGATCTGCGGGAGAGCGAGTGAGGTGCCTTCATGCTGGAATCGACTGTGTAGAGCAGTCTCTAGGAAAGCTTATTATGGGTCAGTTGTTGTCATGAGTATCTTTATGCCTGAGTTTCCTTGTTTGTACACAGACGCTGAGGGGTGCGGAGGGCCGTGCCCCGTGGCGGCTAGCCCTACGAGGGCGCCCCAAACAAGTTCTGTGTTTCCCGGTCCCCGCTCCGCTGCGGGGGAGAGACGGCCATGTGGGGCCAGACTCTGCGAACTACATTCCCCATAATTCCGTTCACCGCCGCCACCTTGGCCGGTGGGCGGTGGCTGCCTGGGGTCTGGCCCTTCAGGCCGCCCGGCCAGTTCTGCTCACCCCCATTCTGGGCCTCCACCATCGGGGGTGCGGGATCCCGCCGAGTAGGGCGTCCGGGGACCTGGGCAACTCCTGTCTGCTTTCTCCACTCCTCCACACTTGGGATCCCAGTCCACGTGTCGGTCCGTACGGAGAAGCCTGCTCGCCCCTCGCTGGCCAAGGGTCGAAGTACCCAGACGTTAGGGGCTCCCACGTCTCCTCGCCGGACACCTACCCTGCACACAGTGCCCACTCCCCTCCCTTTCCAGACGCCCCCTTGTTTTTGCTTCAGTGATGAGAGAACACTAGGGTTCCAGAGAGAGAGCAAATCCTGGTACCCGGCGCTTAGAACATCTGGGTTTGGGGCAGGGAAGTTAATAGAGATAGCGGACAACCAAGCCCAAACCCCTGAAGAGTAGACCCTCCCCTATCCTCTGCTCGGGGGCAGGGTGGAGGTGAGGAGGACTGCAGAAGGCTGGCCCTTTAAGGGGGTGTGGTCGGGGGGCGGGGGAAGCCAGCGAGACAGAGAAAGCGGCTTCGGCGGCGGCGGCTCGGGCGGCGGCCGCGGGGGACAAAGGGCGGGCGGATCGGTGGGTAGGGGGCGGGGCGCGGCCAAGTCTGGCCCGGGGGCTCCGCATGCTGCAGCAGCCCCCGGGCGCCCCCTCCGCCGCCCTCGCCGCGGAGCTGCGCGGAGCCGATCCCACCAGCTAACCCGAGCCAGCGGCCCGCAGCCAGCCGGCGGGCGTCCCGGAGGCGGCGGCGCAGGGAGGGGCCGGACGCGCGCACGTGGCCCCGGCGGCCGCCATGGCGGACAGCGGCCCCGCGGGGGGCGCGGCGTTGGCAGCCCCGGCACCCGGGCCGGGCAGTGGCGGCCCAGGGCCCCGCGTCTACTTTCAGAGTCCCCCTGGGGCTGCAGGCGAGGGCCCGGGCGGTGCGGACGACGAGGGCCCAGTGAGGCGCCAAGGGAAGGTCACGGTCAAGTACGACCGCAAGGAGCTACGGAAGCGCCTCAACCTGGAGGAGTGGATCCTGGAGCAGCTCACTCGCCTCTACGACTGTCAGGTGTGTCCCCCACCCTGTACCGACACCCTAAAGTCGGTCCCGAGTCGGGCTGCCTGGGAAACCCACCTTGAGCCCGCTTGTCACCTGGTCAGTGGGCGCTCTGCTTCCGCGCTCTCCTCTCCTGTCTATTCCCCGTCCCCAATGTATGCTCTTTCTTGTCTGACTTCAGTCCGCCCCAGTTTTCCTCTTTGCCTCCCTCATGCCTTTACTCTGGTCAAGCCTAGGGTCCTCTAGAAGCCTCCAGGGATAGCCTGGGCTAGCAGTGGAAGGAGGTCTTAGTGCCTGCTAACCTAGACTGGTTAAAAGACGCTAGCCTGGTTGGTGGGGCGACCATAAAGTGTCTGGGTTATTCTAATGGGCTAGCCTGGAGCTCCATCTTGGCATGGGGGCAGACTAGCCTGCTTTCTGGGTTCTGCTTCCCCACCCCATGACTCCTTCCTTGCTCAAATGGTGACTCAGTCCCCTGGGGGCAGGGTGGAGGAGTGGGCTTGCCCTGTGCTGCCTTCCCTAGCCCAGCCCTGGAATTCAGCTGGCTCTAGACTAGATAGGCTCTTCCTGGGGGGTGGGGGTGGGGTGGGGGAGGGCACCCCTCCCTCAGCAAAGCATGGGCTCTTTGTTTCCCCTTTACTGGGCCTGGGTCCTTCCCACTGACCCCTCACCCTTCATTTCCTCCTCACTCCTGGGAAGCTGTGACAGGTGTTTGGGGGAGGGGAAGAGGCTGTGATGAGCTGGGACAGCTGGCCCTACTTGCTCTGGTTGAAATGGGGGGCCCGGAAGTTAGGGAGACACATCTGCAGGGTTCCCAGCCCAGGGTCCCCAGCTCTGTCTGGCCCTGTCTGGCACCCAGGGTGCCCAACTGGCAGAGACAGGAAGCTCCCCCCCCCCCCCCGACCGGGCAGTTTGCCTTGGCACGAGCCTGATCTGTTTTCTTCCTTGGAGCAGCTGCCACTGTCTGCTGGTCAGAGAGCTGGCTCGTCCTGCAGTAGGGCAGGGGCCTCAGCCAGCGAGCCCCTCTCACACCCTCTCTCCCAACTCAGGCCCTTGTCTCTCCCTCCTCCCCCACCCCCACCCCAGGAAGAGGAGATCCCAGAGCTGGAGATTGATGTGGATGAACTCCTAGACATGGAGAGTGATGATACCAGGGCTGCCAGGGTCAAGGTGAGAGAGGGGCTGGAGGGCAGCAGGGTCAGGTCAGGGGAGCTGGGAGTAGAGGGCTGCCTGGAGGCACTGCCCCTTGGGTAAGCAAGACACTGGAACCAGGCCTTCTGTGGTCTGAGTCAGCCAGCTTTGTGACGCTGGGCCTCAGATTCTGCCTCCATCAAATGGGGTTAATGGTAACTTGCCTTATTATGGCATCTCCTCTGCCTCAGGGTAGCCCCAGTCCCTTGGAAGTGGGTATGGGTAAACTCAAGGCACCCGTTCCTGAGAGCTCACAGTTATACTTCCCCCATGTCCCACTAGGAGCTGCTGGTTGACTGTTACAAACCCACTGAGGTAAGTAAGTGGTTTCCCCAGAGGGAGGAGTAAGAGGAGCCTAGCTCCTGTCATCTTGGGACCTGGTCTCCCTAATGTCCTCCCTCCTGTCCAGGCCTTCATCTCTGGCCTGCTGGACAAGATCCGGGGCATGCAGAAGCTGAGCACACCCCAGAAGAAGTAAGGGTCCTCAACCCAGGTGAACGGTGGCTCCCACAGGACAATCGCTGCCCCCTGACCTCGTAGCAACAGCAATACCAGGGGACCCTGCGGCCAGGCCTGGTGCCATGAGCAGGGCTCCCCGTACCCCTGGCCCAGGGGCCTCTTCCCTGCCCCCTCAGTTTTCCATTTTTGGGGTTTTTTATTGTTATTAAACTGATGGGACTTTTTGTGTTTTTATATTGACTCTGCGGCACGGGCCCTTTAATAAAGCTAGGATATGCCTTTGGTGCAGCTAACAGGTTTGGCTGGTCTCTTTTAGGGGGGACATACTGCTTTACAACTCCTGCCAGCTTAGCTTCTTCCCAGGTGACCACAGGCCTTCCTGAGGGCCACGCAGCCATGGAGATAGCCCAGTGCTGGCTCCCAGACCAGGAGCTGGAAGTGGCTGGGGAGCTGGGGGGGAGCAGTGTTGCTGTTGGCAGGCAAGAACACTCTTTTTTCCCTTGGGGCAAGAGCCACCATGCCACCCAGGGACTGGCCATCTTGACCTCCAGGCTATTGAGCCTAGATCCCAAGGCTCTAAAAGCCCAAAATGAGAGGGGTGGCTGGGACTATGGTTTCTAAGTCTCTGAGGGCCCACAAATAAACACAGGCTCACTTCATGAGCTTTAAGGGTTTTTTTTTGTTTTTTTGTTTTGTTTTGTTTATTCTGGTCCCTGATGGCCTCTCCACTGCCCCACCCCAACTTGGCTACAGTTCTGAACGTCGCTCGATTTTGAGCAGTTCCACCTCGAACACCAGGGTTGCACCACCTGCAGGGGAGAAGTGGGGTCAGAATGAGAACCAGGGCCACAGGGAGATGGGATGGTGCAAGAGATAGGGGCAGACAACTTGGGCCAGTGAAGCAACGTTCTCCACAACTAGACTGAAGAACAAAACGACAGCAACTTGTGTGTTCTCTTCCCCCAAGTCCCCAGCGCTGTTCCCATCCCCCCAATTCCCCAATTCAAAAAATCTAAAAAAAAAAAAAGAGATAGGGGCAGAAAGGTATATTACCTGGAATCTTTGGGGGGGCTCCCCGCTCTCCGTACCCTGTCAAAGATGCACAAAGAAACAAAGTGAGCTGTGGCCAGGCAAAGAAAGAGGTTCTGCAGACATCCAGACCTCTGCCCATCTTAAACAAGAAGCCCAGAAATTGAGAAGGTATAATGGATGGGAAGGGGCTGTGAGAGGGCCGAGGGTGGGTATCAGAGCCGAATGCCCCAAGGGTCTTGTCCTGTCCTCATTGTTGGACGTTGCCAGACTTGGAAGAGGTATGAACTGTAATGAATGGATGGGGGAGACAAATGCAGAGGCTAAACCAGCCTTCACCCTTCCCTAGACATGCACCCCGAACCCTATCCTGGCTCAGGAAGGTCCTCTTACCCAGCTCTGATGGGATCACCAGCTTCCGCTTTTCCCCCTCACACATCCTGCAGGACAACACGTGTTCAGCACATGGCAGCACTCAGGCTCCCTGCCCCCCCATCCCATCCTTGGGGCTTGCCTCCCACAGTTCACCTCCTGGACCACAGCTATGGCCCCTTGACTCACCCCAGCAGCCCCTGGTCCCAGCCCTTGATGACCTGGCCCGTGCCCAGGGAGAAGACAAAGGGCTGGTTCTGGGGCAGGCTGCTGTCAAACTCCGTCCCATCTTCCAGCTTCCCCTGTGGGACCATGGGAAGGCCAGTGAGGAGAAGCGTCTACTCTGATAGCCACCCCCAGCTGCTCTCCTCATCAAGCTGGCCCCCCACAGCATTGGTGGCCATTGTCCTAGAAGGGGACAGAGCTTTAGGCAGCTCACAGTACACTGTAACTGCTTGCTGTGCCAACCTGGGGAATAGCGAAGAGCAGGGTAGAGGGATGGAAACTGGCATAGAGGGAAGAGGGGACTTGCCCAAGGTCACCCACCTTGTTGGCAGAGCAACCAGGCTCCCAAGTTCTTTCTGGCTCCAGAAGCCCCACCCACACACCAAAACTCCGCCTCCTTCACCCACCGTGTAGTGCATGTGCAGGACATCCCCCTTGCGCGATTTGATGGGACAGTGATCTACTCGCTTCTTGACCCCGATCTGCAGCTTCCTTTTGCCCTCGGCACCGGCGGCTGTGGCCAGGGCGCTCAGGCAGATGGACAGTACTGTCAGGACCCAGCTCAGCCTCATGTCTCTGCGGGGACAGACCCCGACCGACCAACCGACCGGGAGGGTGGGAAGGGCATGGAATACCAGCAGGAAGAGGGAGGACTCCACCCCCACCATACCTTGCCTGCCCCTGGGGATCCCCTTGTCCCAGGTCACCGCCCCACTCCCCCGGGCTCCACGGCCACACTTACCAGTCCAGTGAGAAGGGGGCTGGCCCGAGGACCCCAGCAGCGGGGAGAGGGGGTCAGGGGAGGCCACAGCAGCCAGGGCCCCGCCCCTTTGCTCACCCCCAGCCCTTCCTTCCCTCCTGGTCCCCAGATCTGTTCAATTCCCACCCGTCCCTTTACGCAAAGTCCAGACCCTATCTGACTGCACAGCAGTTGCCCCGACCCGGCGATCCCACTCACGCCACACCCAGTTGCCCCCCGCCCAGCATACCCACACCTCTGCAGCCGCTGCAGGGGGCCGGCCACGAGGCACCCACACATCGCCGCTAGGTGGCTCCGGGGAACCCCGGTCATCTGGTGATACCCCCCAGGCTGGCCCTGTGCCTCCCCCGGGGGCGCCGCCCCAGCTCTGAGCCCTCGGGGGTCTGCGGGGTACCCAGACTGGCCCCGTGTCCGGTGGCCGCCGAGCCCGCTCCACCCACACCACCTCTCCTGGGGGAGTTCTCGGCCTACCGCGCCCCCAGGCCCGGCCACCACGGAGACCGCCCCCGCGTGGACGCCCCGGGCCATTACCTGGGCCTACCCCTGCGCTTGGTTCCTTCGCCCCACCCTTTAGAGGGCGTAGTTCCGCCCCTGGCCCTGAAGCCCCACCCTCGGTAGAACTAGACCTCTTTTCCTGAACAGTAGCCACGCCACTCACCGGCTGAAACCCCGCCCCCAGCGCCTGGGCCCCGTCCCCCTTGGTCTCCAAATCCGAGACTCCGCCTTCCGCCTGTTCCAGCTCCTCCTCCAAGGACCAGGCTCCGTCCCCCACCAGCCCTAGCTCCGCCTCCAGCCCTAGAGCCCCGCCTTCCACTGGTACCAGCTTAGAGGTCCCACCAGTGTCTGTTCCACGTCCCGCCCCGAGTCCCGGGACTCCGCCCCGTGCGGCATGAGAACCCTCCCCCTGCGGCATCCCCAGACAGCTCCGACCCCAACCCCCAATTTCCTCGTAACCTATACCTCGTTGACACCCGGCGCCCCGGCCTGATCCAGCCTGCCCCCTTACACCCCGGCTCCCCCCAGCCCGGGCTGTGGCCCCCGCTCACCTCCTCACCGCGCCCCCGGAGTCAACCCAGTCGTGCTGCCGCCTCTGCGCAGGCGCATCATCGTCGCTACCAGGCCGGGCCACGCCGCCCGCCCTTATTGGACCGTGCGAAAGCGGCTGCCACACGCCGGCTGGGGCAGCTTCTTCCCTAGCTCCGCCCCTGCGACACCATGTGACTTCCGTCATTTCCTGTAGAGCGGTGGTCTGTAAGGTTAGGTGAAAGTGACTTCCGGAAGTGCCGAAGGGCCGAAGGCACTTCCGGCTGAGGTGAAATTAAGGTCAGGCGGGCGCGGAGGGGGTCTTGAGAGGCCATTTTATGTCACCCCCAGCGCTCCTGTTTGCCCCCGGGTCTCTTCAGGATCCACAACCCTCAGTTGCTTTGGAAAGAGCCTGGGCTTCAGAGTGAGACGGGTTTGAATTCAGGGTCCGCTTCTCATTGACTGGCTCTGTGACCTTGGGCAAGTTCCTTCGCCTGGTAGGATTTGTGTCCCTGTAACACGGGCTTGATAACACCCACCCTGCAAGGGTCCCTGTAGGATTGCGGCGATGGTGTGCACCGCCAGGCCCTGGCCCACAGCGAATGCTCTTCCTTTTTCTCTCCCCCAGCATCCAGGCCTGCCTTTACTTGCCGCACACTGACCACTGAGTCAGACTAATGGTCTGGCTGGGCCAGGTCCCCAACCACTTATTTTGAGGCTCACCAGCACGCAGCAGGGCCCAGAAAATATCTCAATTGAAGTAACGAACCTGCCTTTGGGAGGCAGCTAAACCTAAGTTGAGTGTTAGGGAGACAGCTGATTGGGTCAAATCCCCAGGTCCATCAGCTTTTCTGAGCCTATTTCTTCAATTGAAAAAGGAAGATAGCCACAGCACTGACCTCAGAATTGAAGACTGAGCAAGGAGGGGTATATGAAGCATTGTGCATGTCCAGTGGGTCTAAGTGGACTCAGGAGATGGTAGCTCTAGGTCCCTAATCTTTGTCTCACTCTAATTGGGCTATGGCATTTTCACTGATAGAATATCTGTTATGATATGAACGTTATTAATCACTCAGGAATTACATCTTCTGGTTTAACCCCACTTTTGCCTTGGGCCCAGCAAGATAACTACCCCATCCTTCAATCTAAACCGCAGAGAAGGCCTCCATGAGGTTGGCTGCTTTGGGTTAACCTCTGTCCCTGAATGTCCTGCCTCAGCAGGGCAAAGGCATTTGTATCCAGAGCTGGCCTTTGGAACACCCCCTCACCATTCAGCCCTAGGGGCACTGGAGGCTGCAGGCTGAGCACTGAGCTTGGGCTGGGTCAGACAAAGGTCAGAAGGGTCCCAAGCAGGGGCTGGTGAGGGGCACCCAAGGTGCAAGGGAGGTTAAAGTGGAGAAGGCTGTGGCTGGGGTGCGGGGGGGCCTGTCTTCTAAACCAGCCACAGACCTTTGGTTCTTCCCATTCAGGGAGATGGGAGTGAAGTGGAGACAGGCCAGCTGTGTGACTTTAGAGTTAAGCTACAGGGAGGAAAAGCAGCAAATGCAGAGTGCTACCCAGCAGGAAAGACGGGTGTTCTTTTCTATTATGTGAAGACACACTCAAACTTGCCTGGAGCCCAAGGGTCCGGACCACAGCAATCATCCGTTCCCTCCATGTGCACATGTGGAAACCTGAGGCTCAGAAAGAGGGAGTAATGATACCCAAAGTCAGCAGATCTGGGTCCTGACCTCAAGCTCATTGTCCATAATAGGCCATCTCCTTCCAGAAAGACAACCTTGTGATAAGCAGGGGGATAGGGACTCCCCAGGGCCAGGCATAACACGAATGTGAAGAATACATGATTCTGGCTCTGTCTGACCTGGGGTGGGGCCTTGGGCCTCATTTCCCTCCATCTGCACAACGAATGGAGTAAGAAGCTCTGGGTCTAGGAGGCAGTGTGATGCAGACATTCATGCCTAAATCAGCCAGCCTGTACAATGACAAACAGGGACACAGGCAGGGACAGCTCCTTCCATCTCTTTTATCAGGATTGGGGGTGTGGGGGTCACAGTTCTCACACCAAGGCCCAACTCCCATTATTTGCAGAGGATCAAGGTCTTCTTAGTGAGGGGAGGGTGGGGCCAGTCGTAAGATGCTCACTTGCACAGTGTGGTTAAACAATGAGACAGGACCCCATTCTCTCCCAAGTTGGTACGCGACCCCTCTTGCTGCCTCCAAGTCTCCTCATCCAACTCTGCCCATCCTATTGGATGGCAGCCTTGCAAAGACAAGGGATGGCCAGAAAGCCCTGAGAGGCCCAGGTCCTGGAGCAGCTTCCGCCTGGGCTGAGGTCTTGAGGGGCTGGGATGTTCTCACAAGGCTGCCCTCTAGTCCCCCTCTGGGGTTTGGCCTATGAGGCAAGTGTCCCTGCTGAGTCTGAAAAGCAACGTGTCATCTTCGCAGCTTCCGGCACCTAAAGAGGGGAGGAGGAAGGGGGTGTGGTCATGCTGCCACAGCTCAGCACCTGCTCCTCTGGACTCACCCCCTTGTTACCTTCTGTGAACCCCATTCTCTACTAACACTCCTGGGAAGCCCCAACTGGCCTCGCCCACATGATGCTACCCATGGCCTTGCTGTGGAAGGGAGGGGTGGTGAGAAGTCCCCAGAGGAGGGTGGACAGTGTTACACTATGTCCCCTGGCTTCTCAGAGCCCACAAGGTGGGACAAATGTCTACCACAGGGGCTTCTAGGAAGGCCCAGAGCTTTGCAAATTGGAAAGCTGTCTCTCTAACTTCTACTCCAGGCACATGTCACCTCCTCCAGGGCATCTCTGACCTCACAAAGACAATGTCAAGTGCCCCTTACCATAGGCCTTGATAGCCTCTGTTGGCATCATGTATCCTTCCTTATGTCTGACTTCCGCATTAGAATGTGTGCCTTGTTTATGCCGCTCCCAGTGCCAGCAGACGCTTGGTAAATATTTGTTCAACACATTCAAGCTTCCCCTATCCTGGCTCTTCTCCCACTGGCAGGCTCACCTTGGACATGCTCCAGGACAGGGCCTTGCTGCCTTCCCAAACAACTGCCACCCCACAACTCACCTGCAGGTGTCTGGGTTGAGCTCTAAGCCCCGCCCTTGGCAACGGAGGAAGCTGCGGCGTCGGCAGCTGCAGCGACAGGTCCTGGGGTCAGGGCGCTGGCGGCGCTGGGTGCAGCGTGGGCAGAGGGGCCTGGGGCTGGAGTGGGATGGGTGATGTCAGCTGGGGAGGGTGCTCCGGGGGAAGAGTCCCAGCCCGGAACAGAGCGGGGCTGGGGACGGTGGTGGGGAGTGGCAGCCCTAGGAGGAGAAGCAATATGTCTGGGGCGGGAAGGAAGAGTCTTCCCGGGAAGGAGCTGCGGTGAGGTCAGAGCATACAGACTGGAGAGCAAAGGAAAAAGGCAGAGGGGGGCACACCTGACACACTCGTACAGTCCCCGCCCCACCCACAGGCTACATTCTGGGCACTGGGCCTGGTCTCCAACCCCACCTCAGCAGGAGGCCAAGAGACTCACCTGTCTGGCTTCACAGCACTCTCTCTTTTTTTTGGTCTGAAAAGTAAGAGACACCGACAGAGACAAGGAGGAGGAGGATCAGGAAAGCCCAGCATCCTACTCTGTTGCCCCAGATCCCAGGCCTACTCCGGCTCCACCCTCGGAATCCTGGTCCCCACTGCGGTGTACCACCATGCCCAGCACCCCCTAAGCCTGGTCTCTGCGAGCTCAGACGTGGGGCTTGGCTGGCACCTGCATTCACACTGGCTGTGTTCTTCCAGGGACATTTCCCCCAGCTGACTGCTCGGGTACCGGATCATAAGGATCTGCGCTCGGAAGAATGGAGAGACAATGAGAAAGAGAGAGAGAGGAAGAGAAGAAGGGGACACTCCATGGGCTGGAGGGAGTACAGCTCGCCCACCAGCCAGGGCCCTGGCCGTCACCCCCTCAGTCCCCAGAGTGCCAGCATCCACCCCAGCCAGGCATGTGCCACCTGCCCCAGTACCTGCATTCTGACTTGGTGCTGCCCAGTAGGCACGCACTCTAGGCCATCGTCAGGGCAGCAGCCACCGCAGCGCTGCACAGTCACACAGCTGGGCACCAGTTGCTTGGCCACGGTGCCCATGAGCTCCACAGTCAGGGGCACCACCACCTCCCGCGGCTGGCAGGTGGCACGAGCATACACATCTATCCATGACACCACTGGGGACACATGTATAAGGGTTAAGTCCCCACTGGATGTCCTGCAGCTGTTCCCTGGCTCCTCTACCCCTGTGCCCAGCAGCTGTGCTCCCTAGTTCCTGTGTCGCAGCCACTCTCCACTAGCCCCACCTTCTGCCCTCCCAACCTGCCTTCCCCTACCGTCTTCATCCAGAACCCAGGAACCCCACTGCCTCAATTTCCACTTCTGTGAAATGGGCAGATTATTAAGAGTTTGCATCTTACAGAGCAGCTGTGATTACACACGATGATGGACACACAACAAACCTTCTTAGTGCTGGCTAGAGAGAAGTTATTGTTACTATTACCTTTCTTCTGGTGGCCAGGGACATCAGGCTGGGAGACAGGAACCTGTAGGAGAGAAGAGAGCTGGACTCAAGGTGCACTCTAGTTAGGGCTAGCCCTGTCACTGTCCCCAAGGCTCTATCTACCCTTGCAGTCAGGAGGTTTCAACTCCTCTCTGACATTTTCCCAGATTGCTCTACTTCTGGGTCCACTCTAGCTTTACCTGTCCTCTCCTGGCCACCGGGGACCTGCCCCTGGCCACGACCTGCCAGGTGCGCTCTGCTGGCAAAGAGGAATCTCCAAGCCTGCGGACCAGGCTTGGTCCGGTGACCACAGGTCAGAAGGGGTCACAGTGGGCGCCAAACTAGGTCCTGCGGGCACCGAGGCGGCTCCGCCTCCTGCTGCGCCCAAGGGATGGGGTGGGGCGGGGGAGTGGCCCCGGGACTGGGTTGGCGGGCCAGCGGGGAGGGACATCTCCCGGGGGATGCCCTGGCGGGACTCCTGAGACGCCACCGTCCGCGGTCCGACCTGCGGATCCCCTCTGTAGAGGCCTCTTAGCGCCTCCCCACTTCCGCCAACCTTGAGAGAGGGCACGGCAGGCGGGCGGGATGTAGGGGACGCACGTACCTGGGCGGGGGCCAGCTGCAGGAGCGCGGCGAGCAGCAGGCGGCGGAGCAGGGGGCTCATGGTGCCCGCGGGGGCCGCGCGCCAGGGGCGCCCGCATTGCCCTAGCCCGGCGGCGCCGGGGGCGGCGGCAGCCAGAGCCCCATGGCGCGGGCCCGGGTGCGACGGGCGGGG
>NW_017731443.1:2883778-2902920 GCF_001890085.2 Hipposideros armiger
GGGGGCGAGGCCGCCGGCGGGCCAGCCTCCTCTACACACCCCCTCCCTCCGCAGCAGGGGAAAGGGGACGCACCGCCCAGGGGGCCGGGCTCCTGGATCGCTGCCGCCAGAACCCGCAGGGCGGGGCGCTGTCCCACCGTGGGGCCCGGGCGGGGAGGGGGCGGGGGTGCTGGGACTGAAGGAGGGAGCCGGACACGAGCGCAGTGAACCACTTTATTGCATGCATTTTGGGGAGTGGAGAGTCCCGGGAGGGAACACAGCAGGCCCCATCCAGGTGAGTTGCTCATGGGCTGGTGCCTGGGGGCACTATCCCTGGGTCTGGGGGAGGCCCGGGTGGTGGCTGCAGCTGCTGCCTCTGCTGTTGCTCCTGCTGGAGCCTGGCTTTGTTGGCCCTGCAGGAGAGAGCACCGGTGTGACTGGGACAGGGATCCTGGAGGGTGGTGCCAGGACAGTGAAGAGAGGGCAGGGTAGAGCAGGGACAGACCTGGCCCGGGCCCGTGTGTCATTGTAGATGGCTGTGATGATCCGATCCTTTTCATCCATGAAGCTACGGTGCATCTGCTCCAGCTTCCTGCACGGGGATTACAATTAACCCTGGGCCCCCCAAACCCTGCTGTCCCCCAAGTCCCACCCCCTGCACCCTACTCTAGGGTCTCACAGCTTTACATCTGCAAGGACCTCAGCCTAACTGCCTGTGTTAGGCAGGGAGAGGGACACATAGAGGCCAGGCATGTCCAGGGTCCAATGGCTACCCAAGTCCCCGGCTGTCCTGCTGACGGTGATGACAACAGCACTGAACATCAGGGTGGTCCTCGCAGGAGATTAGAAAGGGTTGTATGTGCAACTCCATCACTGAACTAGGCAGGCTGCTAGCAGTGGGCATTGCACTGCCTTTAAGTATCTTTGCTGTAGAACCTCTGTTATGGCATGCATGAGAGAGGGGCGGGGTGACAGCTGGTTGCCAAACAAGTGAAAACGGTTGCTGGTAGGGCCTAGTTACAATGCATTTCTTTCTTCTGTATGATTTTGGTTGGCTCCACCACTCCATGGTAGCCAGCACCAAAGATTTACATTCAAATTATATATAAAAAAAAAACACCCTGAAAACATTAGCCCTTAGTGCAAAGCTGTCCGCTACGTGAGGAAATGCTCTGGTGACGTATTTCTTGCAAGTCTTAGCTGGAGAGACACAAATGCAGGCCACAGGGGTGGTGGGATGGCTGGCTGACCACACTGGGCTTTATCCCCCCACACCCCTCCCTCCGGCAGAGATGCACCTGAAGGCAGCATAGTGCAGGCCCATGCCTGCCAGCATGATCAGGAGGCAGTACCCTAGCACACGCTGGTTGTGTCTGTGCTGCTGCTGCCTTGATTCTGGTCGCTGAGGCCTCACGCGATGAAACTGGGCCCAGTATTGTGCATTGGGGGTTGTCCAGGAGCTGCTGGGAGGGAGAAGAAGGGACAGTGTGGGATGAGGCACCCTAAGAGACTTGGTGGCGGGCAAGTTAGCAGCAAGATACAGTACCTGTGTGTTTGATGAGCAGACCTGGGATGGGCTGTGGTTCCTGGAGACTTTGGGGGAGTTGCCCAGCGGAGCTGGTCGTCGTAGTTGCGGCGACTCTGCTCCCGGCTAAGCACTTGGTATGCTTCGCTCAGCTCCACAAAGCGGCTGTGCAGGGCCGGGTTCCCAGGGTCTCGGTCAGGGTGCAGCTAGGGTGGGGCAGGACTCCCCTCATCTCCCTTCCCATGTCTCTTCCTAGGACCCATCTTGATAATGTCCACCCACAAGGGCTCAAATCATTCCCAGAGGCCCTGTCTGGGCAGTGACTCTCACCTTCAGGCCAGCCACCCCTCTGAAGGCCAGAGAGTCAGGAAGCACTCCTGTCCCCTCCCCACCTGCTTGTTGCTTGGCTCTCACTATATGCCCTGGTCCAGGCTTTCTCAAGAGAACCAAGCCCAGCCCATCAAACCGGGGCTTTCCTCCCCCAGCCAGGCCAGACATCTGCCCTTGGGGGACCTCCCCCTCCATATGCATGCTGCTGATGGAAAGTAGCACCAACTAGAGTGAGCCACTCAGCTCCATTCCTGGGAATTTGGAGCCCATCTGGCTCAGACTTCCCCTCCCACTTCCCTGCCTAAGACCACTGGTACCTCTTTGGACTTGGAGAAGAAAGCTCGTTTAACTTCTTCAGGGCTGGCACCAGGATGCACCCCCAACAGTTCATAGTAGTTACTGGGGCCAGACCTGTGGAGAGAGGACAGAACTTGTAGGGGCGAAGGAAACAGAGGATAGCCCTTCCCTACCCCTCCCAGCCTCCCTGGGCCACACCCTTCAACTCAGCAAACCAGTAGCTGAGGGGGCTGAGGCCAGTACCAAGGGAGATCTATCGCCAAATCATCCCTCCTTTTTGAGTATTTTGGGAATGGTGCAGATCAGAACATCTCAAAGTGTAGTCCTCATCAGACGCCTCGTGTCAGAAACACCTAAAAAGCTTGTTTAAAAAAAACAGATTCCTGAGTCCCACCTCATATCTGCAGATCAGAAGCTCCAGAGCAGGGCCCAGGAATCTACATTTTTGTAAGCCTCCCCTCCACCCAGCAACGTGGGTTATGCACAGCGATGTTGGACAACCACAGGAGTTGTGGAAAATGCACTGGGTTTGGCTTGGGCTCAAACTCCAGGTTTGCCAAGTAACTCACTATATAACATTGGTGGTTGTCCCTTAATCTCTGATCCTGTCCTCAGCAGTGAGGTGAGGGTTACCTGAGACAAGCCTTGTAAGGCACCTAACACAGAACAGAGAGATCACAACTATCTCAGCACCTAGGGCAGGGCCTAGAGCTGGGCAGGCCCTCAATAAAAATCCACTGAACGACAGGGCCGACAACGGGCCCTCAAAGACAGAACTCACCGCTGCCGTGTGGCCTCTGCGAAGAGCCGGGTGGGAGGGCTGCGGGGCCACAGCCGGCATAGGAGCAGGGGCAGCATGGCGGCAGGCGGGCAGCTGGTGAGATGAGGCCACAAAGAGTGCATTGGAACCAAACTTCAAGCACTTCGGGGCAGTGGGAAGTGGCCTGGCCCCATTTACTTGCGAAGGAAAACTGAAGCAGGCCCAGGGGACCAAGGGGCAGGTGGGACCTCCTTGCTCAAGACCAGACCCGTGTCCTGGACCTGTCCTACCCCTGACCCGGACCCTTCTTCACATTGGCCTCGGTGTCTGGACAACCAGGCCCCGGCGCGGAGACCCCCCCTGCCCCACTCAGGGAGCTAGGGGGGCAGACGAAGGAGGAGCCACACCAAGCCCCGCCCCCGCTGCACTTACGGCCTCCGCAGCTGCCGCCATTTCCTACGCTGATTCAGGCCCCACCCACACATTCTCATTGGCTTGGAAACCCAGGCCACGCCCACCGAACCGGAAAGTGCGATGAAGGCTCTGCCGGTAGTTCATTGGCCTTTGACGTCTCAGCCCGCCCACTGAGGCCCAGTACTTTGGACGCGCTGTAAGGCGCGTATCCGCCCGGGAAGCGGGGGGTACCAAACCTGATGTTCAGTGAGGTTTTTGGTGCAGCTGCCCTGGCTCTGTCCCGCGAACATGAATGTTCCTCCGCTTTGCAGCAAGACCCTTTTTTTTTTTTAAGATTTTTTTGGGGAATCGTGGGAGGGAGCAGCGTTGGGAAATCGGGGAAGGGGAACAGACAAGTTGCTGTCCTTTTGTTCTTCAGTCTAATTGCGGAGGATGTGGCTTCACTGGCCCATGTTGGTATTGTGATCATTGTGCTCTTCCCAGTTGAGGCAGATCGGTTCCTGGCCATTGGATAGCCGCTCACAGCGGCTCACGCTGGCTGCCGGCCACTCACAGTAGCTTAAGGCAGCCCCACTGCAACCTATGCCGTCTGCCGCAGCTCACCAGCAGCCCAGCTCCAGGTAGAGCTGTTCACCATCTTAGCTGTAGAGGGCGCAGCGTCACTGACCCATGTGGGATCCGGACCAGCGCCCTGCTGCTCAGAGCTCGCCCTGCTGCTCAGAGCTCGCGCTCCCAAGCTAACTCTTAACCAACAAGCCACTTGGCCAGCCCACGAGACACTTTTCACACAGCCGCTTCCACCCTATAGTCGACCTGGACCCTCCCCAGAGCCTGGCAAGAGGGCATGGCTCTCATCCCAGCTTGCACAGGGGATAACTGAGGTTGGGCTTTTTTTCCCAAGTCACTTGTCCTGTGTCTCACCCACCCTGGGCTCTCCCAGCGGTCCCACTCTGTCTCACAGAAACAGTAGATGCCAGCCGTATCCAAGAATAAAGTCCTTTATTATCTTTCATGCTGTGGTGATAGGGCTGGGGACCCTAGAGCAACTCAGATGGGGCTTCCCTGGACCTGGTTGTAGAGGAAGATGGCGCCTTTGGCCGAGGGGCAGAACTCGGCCCACATTTCGGTCTCCTGCAACCTCGATATGCTCTGTGGAGAGAGTGAGATCCAGATATCCAGCCTTCAGGTCTCTTGCAGGAGCTGTGCCCAGAGTTCCTGAGACTCAGAGCCCTCTGCACTGCATGGTCCCTAGGGATACACGTTATGGGGGCTGAGCAACTCCCTGGCTCTCTCCCTTGGGCTGCGGGCATCTCCATTGAGGCTTTGTGGCTCCAGAGGAAAGCTCAGAGATTTGGGAGCCCTGTCTGATCCAGCCCTCAGAGACAGACATGTATCACCAGGCCTCTGCAAGTTCCAACCTCAGCTCCTTTTCTAAGCAAGACTCTGCCACCTCGCACCTGTGTCTCCATAAAGATGATTCCCGTGGACTCGTGGGCCTCAGGTCCCCCACTCCTGTAGTATTTCCTCACCTGCTCAGAAGTCAGGCTGCACCTGGACAAGAACATGAGAGAGGCTGGTGGGTGCCCAGCCCCTGGAGGGTCCTTTTGGAGCCCCATCTGCCTCAGCCATGCCCCTCAACCACCCACCTAACCCAGGAACCAG
Organism: Hipposideros armiger; assembly: GCF_001890085.2. Lineage (NCBI taxonomy): Eukaryota > Metazoa > Chordata > Mammalia > Chiroptera > Hipposideridae > Hipposideros > Hipposideros armiger. The sequence continues at coordinate 2,888,746 of NW_017731443.1, forward strand.
GACCCTGTCCCTCAGAGCTCACTCACTGGACGTAGAACTCAGCACTGGCACGGCCGGCACTGGTCTCATTGCGGGCAATGCCCAGTAACAGCGGCTGGCTCAGGGTGAGCAGTGGCAGGTTCACCTGGGGCCAGGGATTCCACTTGTCAGTGCCCACTGCCCACATCTCTGCCCCTCTCAATAGAGAACAGAGTATGCATTACCCTTGTACATCATTTTACAGTTTGTAGCTCAAATGCTCAGAATCACAGGATGTCAGATCTTGGGCATGTTCATTTTACAGATGGGAAAACTGGAACCGGAGAGACTGAACAATTTGCCCAGAGACACCCAGAGGGAGTCAATAAATCTACTCCCATTTACTCCTCTTTTCAACAAACCTGGGGGAAATAGGCAAGACATTTATCATTGTTCCCATTGTAAAGAGGAAGAACATGAAGCATACAGAAGCGAGAGCTAGAGTTTCACTCCAAGTATGCCCAGCTGCAAAGCCAAGTTCTTTCCTCAATGCCACATGCCCGTAGACTCTCCCACCAGCCCAGACTGAGGTTGTGGAATTCTGGCATGTTCTACCACCTCCCTCCCGGCCCATCAGACTTTCCTGGCCACCCCTCACTCACCTCATCACAGATCTCCTGCAGGACACTGGAGAAAAGCTCATGCACCACCAGATCCCCAGGGAGGTCCTTGTGCAGGGGGCTGTCACCAGGGCACAGGGCCTGTGAGAGGTCAAGCTCAGCCCCTACTCCCCACCTATTCCCACCCTGCCTTCCTCCATACTTGTTGTCCCTGAGGGCCTGTTTGGGCAGAGTGTAAGAGTGTTGGGCGTTCCCCTGATCCTGGCCCTCTTTTTCCAGATGGACAAACAGATGTCCAGCTAGGTCCTCGCCCCCATTCCCCAGCTTCCCACAGGTCTGGGGTAGGGGGCAGTAGGGAGGCTGAAGAACAGAGACTTTCAGAAAAGCACCAGGCCAATTCCTCCTTTGAGGGATGAGGAAAACAAAGCTGAGCTGTCTGGGTCTTTGTACCTTTGCGCCCAGCCTGGCATCTCACCTGAGGCTCAGGGTGCCCACCAGGCACATCCACCAGCCCAGGTGCTTCAGCCACCTGACGGGAACGGCGCAGGAAGACAAGGAAGTCATCAGTGGTGGCCAATACAGCGCCCACCCCCAGTGGGTCTGCCAGGTAGGCTTGCTTATCACCCCAGTCGGCGGCTCCCTGCTGTCGCAGCCAGGCAGCTGAGCTGGCCCAGTTGGTGCCCAGGAAGTCTCGGTAAGAAGTAAGACCCAGGCGCAAGAGCAGCTGTGGCCCTGGTGAGTCAGTGGACACCAGGGTGGCAGAATGCAGGCGGAACTTGGGGGCATCGAAGAGCCAGGGCTGGGCCTGTAGCCGGCTCTCCCAGACGGCAGCGATGGCCTTGTCCCCTCCTGGCAGTGGGCGACGGTCGTGGGCTGGGCTCAGCTCAGCCCGTACCTGCTCCTTGGGCAGCCCACCGGGGGGGCACTGCAGCAGCAGGGATACCTCAGGGTCCATGGTCTGGACAGGGCAGCTCTGGGGGAGGTCACAGCCAGGCCAGTTACCCGGGGGACCCACAGCCACCCACAGACCTCCTGAGGATACCCCCAGCCCTTCTGCACTCCCGTGGGCAGTAAAGTGTCTCATCCAGCAAGAGCCAGAGACTCCTGCTGCCAGACATCCTTGGGATTCCAGGGCACGCCTAACACCCAGAGGTCCTGGGTCCAATCACCCCCTAATGCCCATGTCTCCCAAACCCAGGGGTCCTGCTTCCAACCCTGGACGCGCAGGGACCCCTACCAGGGTTCAGAAGCTCCAGCCTCCAGCTGGCACTCACCGCCAACTCAGCTCTCAGGCTCCGCCCCTTTCCCAGAGCGGAAGTGCCCGCCCCTCCTTCCTTGGCTTCTCATTGGCCGGTCCCGGCCCTCAGGAGCCCGCGGTGTCAGCTGCCCAGCAGTAGCAGTCGGTGAGCCTATCCGTTTGTCTTCCCCGTTTCTGCTGGGTCTGTCTTGGCCGGCCCTGACCTTCCGTCCGGTTAGCCTGAACGCCGGCCCCGCCTCCTCAGGCCCACCTCGTGGGGGCAGACCCGCGAGCCTGAAGCGTGGAGGCTCGGCTTCCCTGGGTTCCGCGTTTGACAGTGTGACCATGGGCAAGCCTTGCCTGCTGGGCCTCAGTTTCCCTATCTGCACTAAGGAGTTGGGGTGGGAAGTGAATTTAATGAACTGACTATCCCCCTCCCAACTCTCACATCTTGAGGCTTTGTGACTTTCTAGGCAAGGTGGAGACATGGAAGGGCCCTCAACGGTCCCCACATGTCACTGCTCCCCTCAGGTTTTGGCTATGAACTCTTCTGGAGGAAGGAAGCAGGAAGCAGCGAGGCCCAGGGGCAGAAGGGCTCACAGACGCCAGGAACAGGTGCACCCCACCCCCATGGCGGGAGGGCAGGGCTCCCTGGGAAATGCTGGTGAAGTGGGAGTGGGGGCTGATGGGTCATACTCTTCCCAGAGAGCACAGGGACTCCTCTCCCTCTGGTCTCCCCCTGCAGCAGGTCACTCAGAGTTCAGGGTGGGCAGCAGGGCAGGATCACCACAGGGACCAGGGGCCACCTCTGGGCTCTTGCAGGATGGAGATGTGCAACTGTCCAAGGCTCTGTCCTACGCCCTGCGCCATGGGGCCCTGAAGCTGGGGCTTCCCATGGGGGCTGGTAAGTGGAGGCTCTTGGAGTCTGGGGAGGGGAGGGGCTCAGGTGCAGGAAGCAGTGTGAGCCTGTCTGATTGCCCTCACCCATGGCCCCTACCACTGCCCTATGGGGACAACTCAGAGGGCACATCCTCCCACGTACAGGGAAGACCAAGGCCCCAAACCCAGTATCCCGTCCAGGGCAAACTGGGAGAGGAGGCTTTGTCCGAGCCAGGCTTGGTGCTGCCTCTCGCCCAGTGGCCCAATAAACACTCATCCCAAGGATGGGCACTGGGGGCGGGGGTGTTGGTGCTAATGAGGGCTTATTGAGTGTCCACTTCGGGCTGCGTATTGTACTAAAAAGGGTCATTTTATCTTTGTGGCCCTACATGAAGCAGATCCTATCTCCGTTGTCAGTTGAGGAAACAGGCCCAGAAAGGGGAGACTTTCTAAAGGTCACACAGATGAACCCTTGTGACCCACAGGCCCAGGCTCTGTTCTGGTTGCCTGTGGCTTGCCCTGTTGACTCTGGCCGAGGCCAGAGCAAGTTCAGCTCCTGGGCACCCTGCCTGCCCACAGATGGCTTCGTGCCCCTGGGTGCCCTCCTGCAGCTGCCCCAGTTCCACAGCTTCTCAGCTGAAGATGTGCAGCGCGTGGTGGACACCAGTGGGAAGCAGCGGTTCGCCCTGAAGCCAGGGGACCCCAGCACTGGCCCTCTCATCCGGGCCAATCAGGGTCACTCCCTGCAGGTGGGGCCCAGGAGACAAATGGGAGAGCCGGGTGGGACCCCTGCCTGTGAGGGAGGTCTCACTGCATTCCCCAACCCATGCTAGGTACCTGAGTTGGAACTGATGCCCCTCGAGACCCCGCAGGCCCTGCCCCTGATGCTTGTCCATGGCACATTCTGGCAGCACTGGCCCTCCATCCTGCTCAAGGGCCTGTCCTGCCGGGGAAGGACGCACATCCACCTGGCCCCAGGACTGCCTGGAGACCCTGGTGTCATCAGTGGTCAGTTCTCCCCTCCAGCTATTCCCACCCACTCTGTCCTCCCAGGGCCCCCTCCAAGGGTCCTAGCCTCTTTTGTCCAAGACCACCCCATACCCTGCATGCAGAAGCACCCCCTTCTCCCCACTGAGCCCAGGATGCCAGCCTGCCCAGGTTTGATAACTGCAACCCCAGACACCCCAGGCCCCAACACCAGTTGTCTCCGCAGGCATGCGGCCAAATTGTGAAGTGGCTGTGTTTATCAATGGGCCCCTGGCCCTGGCAGGTGAGTCTGGACTTAGCAGGGACTGCTCTAGGCCTGCAGAGAGGGCACGAGTCACATCTCTGGCTCTGTCTCCAGATGGAATTCCCTTCTTCCGTTCTGCCAATGGAGTGATCCTGACTCCAGGGAATACTGATGGCTTCCTGCTTCCCAAGTACTTCAAGGAGGCCCTGCAGCTACGCCCTACCCGTGAGAACCACCACTCCACCCCTATTCTTTGTGCCTGAAGCCTGTGCCCTCTGCCCTTCACTTCTTTCCCAGCTCCCAACCCCAGGCTGACTTAGGTCTCCCGCTCTTTAATCATCTCATCTCTATCTCAGGAAAACCCCTCTCCTTGTCTGGTAATGAAGAGACAGAGTGTCAGAGTGGCCCCAAGCACAGCTCCAGAGGAAGAAGGACGATCCAACAATAAAATATTTATTAAAAAAAAAAGATAACAAAAAGGAAATTCCAGTTTGAAACCATGAATCACCTGGTAGCTACAGCTGGTCTTTCTCATATGCTCAGGGACTATAACTAGGTCAGAGGTGTTGGTCTCGGCTACCCAGACAAGGGAAGGGCGGTCACTGTAGAACTCAGTGGGCTCTACAGAATGCCTGTGGGACACAGAGTTAGGCCCAGCCAGGTCCCTGGTCTGCACAAAGCCAGTGACAGTGGGTGGATGTGCCCAGCTCGGTGCATGTCTGAAGAGGGTGTGGGCAGTGAGTCCCAGTGCGTGTGGGCTTACGAGTGGCCATGGCAGGTGGTGAGCGGGACGGGGACAGTAAGACAAGCCTCAGAAGGCCTCATGGCCTCCTGTGAGCTGCAGGAAGAGGTCCTCATCCAGCTCCTCCCCATGAGATCGCTCCCGCGTTGACAGGAAAATGTAACCCCCAATGTACTCATGCACAATGCGGCAACTGGCAGACACACAGCTGAAAGCCACGTTGATATGCTCGTCAAACTCGATGGCCACCTGTAGGGCGGGCAGTCAGAGGGACTAGTGGGGGGTGGGATAAGGGTGCAGCCCCTGCCCTGTCCTGGCTGGGCCTGGCCCAGGCCCCTGACCCTACCCCCACCCTCACTCGGGGCCCACCTGCCGGATGTCCCAGTTGACATTCCACTGACGCATGTTGCTGAAGCGCCAGGTCTTGACCACGTCGCCCACAGCCAGGTCAATGCGGATGAGTCGGTTGTTGGCGATGCCCAGGATCTCATCTTTCCTGCTGCCCTTGAACCTGGTCCCCAGGGGGACAGAGTGTGAGCAAGAGTCCCACCCTGTGTGGCCCCAGAGCCCACCCAGACAGCCTGGTGCAGTGCTCAGGAGCAAGTTATACAAGTAAGTTATTTAGGTTTTCTGGGCCTGAAGTCCTTTATCTGGAAAATGGGGCTTAATTGATATAATCATTATAATAGTGTTTAGCAGCACCAGGCAAATAGTCCGCGCCTTTAAATAACAACTTGTTTGGTACCATCTTCATCCATTGCCTCACTCATATCCTTGCAGGCTTGGAAAATGGGCAAATGGAGGCACTCCCTATCACAGCAGCCAACGTTGGCCCTGTCCCGCAGACCAGCTAACCGAGGCCCAGAGAGGGAATGGTCCGTCAGACAGCTGGGTGTCCTGCTCTCCTGGCCTGATATCCCTGTCTGTTGTGTTTGCTGTGGGGATACGGGGTGGGGGTAAGGGGGCACGTGGGGTGCCCTCAGTAAGGTCTGCCCACAGAAAACAGGAAGAGAGGCTTCAGGGTGCCGCCCACCAGGCAGCAGGTGAGGGCAGAGCAGACCGAGGTGGCATTCATACCTGACCAAGACATAGGAGATGCCGAAGTCGGGAAGGGACTGCCAGGCCTGGATGAAGCGCAGCTGGGCCTCAGACAGCGAGAGTTGGGCCACGTTCTGGTGGGCTTCCAGGATCCGGGGGGTGAGCTGCAGGATCACACTGGTGAGGGGCTGCCAAAGACCCTGAGACCCGATGCCCGCCCCCCTCAGGGAGACAGGATGCTGAGCCTGGGGCAGGGCCAGTGCCCATGGTGGGGCCACCACAGTGCACCCTCTCACCAGTCAACAAATATGAGCTGAGCCAGGCCCTGAGGTGGACATGGGCAGCTGGACTGTGGTCCCCTCCCAGAGGGAGGGGACCAGCATACTCAGTCTGAGGGATATGGTGGGAGAAGAAACAAGTGAGCACCTGGCTTTCCAGAAGAAGGCTCTGTGGAGATCCAGGGGCTAAGGGTGGCCAGGTAAATGCTGTGATCATTCCCACCACCCACTCCCTCTGGCACCTGTTTGGCCTTGAACTTTCGCTGGAAGCGGGGGGCAACAAGGCCATAGGGGTTGAGGCCCTCAGGGGAGGCATCAGGCCCCTGGGGGTGGTTGGCTGAGCCTCCACCACCTGTCCGCTGCAGGCTGAGGAAGGCCAGAATGGCCTGCACCTCACTGGAGTAGCTGCTGTCCGCCATGGTGCGGCCCTTGGAGGCCAGTCGGCAGCCGGCCATCCACTGGGCATACTGCTGCTCCTGGGGTAGGAGGACAGGGGAGGGTGGTGAGGGACTAGCCAGGCTCTGATTCAGCCCCTGCCCTAGACCCCACCCCTACTCCAGCCTCAGCCCAGCCCTGGCCCCTGCCCAGCCCTTACATCCTGGCACCGCAAGTAGATCTCACTCATGCCCTCAGGGGAAGGCACCAGGAGTTTGATGCAGAATTTCTGGCCTGAGACATTGACGTCAGGGACCACCTCACAGCCTGGAGGGAGAGGAAGGAGGGGGCTAGAAGGCTGCAGAGGGGCAGCCCTGCCTGAGAGGCTCCTGGGCAAATGACAGCCCTGCACAGCTGGCTCAGGACAGAGGGCGTCTTCCCTGGCTCCCAGGATGAAACTGAGGTGAGACCATTCATCTGACCAGCCCACAGCCCTGCCCTTGTCCCTGTCCTGCCCAGGCCGCCCTCACTCACCCTTGAGGTTGAGCTGCTGAATGGGGTCACCAGGGGCCTCATCCTGGCTCTTGTAGTAGGACAGCGTGGTCTCCTTGAACACCACCCAGTGCTGGCGGTACCCCTTCAGGGTCAGCTTCCGGGGCCTGAGGGTGAGGCGGGAGGTGGTGACAGGCCACCTAGAAAGTTCTCCCCCCTCTGCTCCCTCTCCACACTGGGCCCCTACCGCAGAGCTGGCAACTCTGTGCCCAAACTCACCGGAAGATCCGGAGATGGTCCTTGAGCTCTGGGATGGTGGTGAGGCTGTCCTGGGGAGAAAAGGAGTCAGACGGGGGCCCGGTCCCTGTGCTTAGCCCTGACTGCAACCCCTGACCAGCGCCCCTCCTCACCAGCACGTCTGTGGCTGCTGATCCCTCCAGCTTCACCTCCAGATTGCTTAGGGCTGCGTCCAGGTCCTCGAGCCCCGGGTCTGTGCCGGCTGGTTCACCCACCTCCCCGCTCTGGGACAGCTTGTTGATGTGGTACTGGGTGGGGCACATGGCCAGGGAGGGCTCAGTGGGCAGTCCATTCGTCCGACCATGCCCTGAGCAGGGCTTCCCCGGAGATGGGGCCCCACTCTGGAAGACCCTTCCCGCCCCGGGACTAGCCTGCGCCCCAGCCACCCCGGGCCCCCAGGCCTGCCTGGCACCTGCAGGGCTGCAAACACCATCATCTCCTCCTCAGTGCAGTCACTCTCCTCTAGCAGCAGGTCCCACCGAGCCTGCTCATACAGCTGGGTCAGCCGCACGGGGTCTGTCTGGAGCAGTGGGCGGGGGGAGGAGAGGCTGGGTTGGTCAGGTGCCAACTGTCCTGAGCACCCCGTGTGCCCGGTCCCTGCGAACGAGCCTTGGCCCTTAGCCCTGTCCTTCATACTGTGGCAAGCTCGTTTAGTGGCCCTACATGGTCAGAAGACCCCAATCCCAGCCTGCCAGCCCCATCTGTCTAGGAAAGTGGCACCTTTTTCTCTCTAAGCCTTTTTGTACAGATGTTGACTATATGTCTATTGTGCACCCCACCTGCTGCTGAGGGCAACAGGAGAACTGAGTAAACCAATAAAAAATTAGTACAGTGATTCGAGAGTGCAATAAAAGCTATAAAGGCAATAGCTGCTGGGGCAACTCACTCATGCCCTCAGGCAAGGACACCACAAGTTTGATGGTGATGACAGAGAATGGAACTGGGTTGCAGGGGGCTACTCTACATGAGGAAGCATTTAGGGAAGGCTTCCCTCAGGAGGTGACTTGCTGTGCTGAGGCCTGAAGGATGACAATGGACCACAGGAAGAACATTCCAGAGAGGCTGAACAGGGAGTGCAAAGCTCAAAGGCGGATCCTAGTTACCCACAGAAGACCAAGCCTATGCTCCCTCTGAAACCCACTAAAATTGATAGCAAAGGCATAAAAAAGGTAAACCCAAAAAGGACAAGGAAGAGACAAGGGACTAGAGCAGGTGAGAGATGCCAACAACATTTTGGAAGATGGAAAGCAAAAACGTGAGTGGGAATGGAGTTGCAGGGAGACAGAGTTGGGATCTCACACTGTTCTCCCTCTCTTGTTCTCTGATAAAGGCACTAATGAGTTTTGAAAATAGGTAGAAAGCAAACAACAAGAAGAACAAAAATCTGGATAAAGGCATCCAGTTCACATGCAAACTCCTGGACAGGCTTCCGGCCTGGGATTCCCGGGCTGAGAGGTGAGGGTGGGCTGAAATGAGGACTGTAGAAAGTCTATAAAAGAAGCAGGTCCCTCCCTACTCCCTACAACCAAAGGACAGCCAGTTAGCACCTGGCAGAAGCCAGAGATTTACTGAGATGCTGAGCTAGAGGTACCCCAAATTGGTACTCGAGGCACAGTTGGACATGTGAGGGGGTGCAAGGTGCTGAGAACAGATGAATTAAGAGGAGGCATTCTGAGAGGTCAGACACCCCAGCTGTTCTTCACTTGCCACCCAAGACATTGTCAGTGAGCCTCCTATGCCCAGTCGGGAGATCAGAAGTTTCACTGCTGAGAAACTGACGAACCAAAGAGAAATCCCCTCAGGAGAGTGACATCCCTGCCCTAGCACCCCCAGGAGGCCCCCAAAAGGCCAAGCTCTATTCATCCACTCAGGGTTTTCAGTTGGCTTTTTAGAGCCTTACTTGTAAATACAAAAGGTCCATCAAGGGTTGCCCACATTTAAGGAACGCTGCTAGCATGAACTACAGAGAGCAAGACAAACAGGAGAAAAAAAAAAAAAAGCTTGGAGGAAATAAAGACAATGTAGGGAGCAGAAGAAAACTTCCAATACTAGTGAAAATCCTTATGGAGACAAAATACTGCACTCATAAAATGAGAACAGGATGCTATTTTTTTTGTTTTTTTGTTTTTAGCTGAGCCATCCTGCTGCCTATTGGCAGCTCAGCTTGGGCCGGGACTCGAACCACTGTTGCTCAGAGCTCACACTCTTGAGCGAGCTCTTAACCAACTGAGCCACTCGGCTGGCCCCCAGAATGCTATTTTTTAAAGAAATAATTATAAAGTTAAATTTATAGTAATTAAAACTGTGACACTGGCAACAAGAAACAAATTGACCAGTGGAACCAAAGAGAGTCAGAGGTAGACACACATCTGACTTAGGACAAAGGTGATCCTGCAGCCACTGGGGAAAGGATGCTCTTTTTAGTAAATGACACTGGGTCAATTGGATACCCACATGTCAAAAAAAAATGATCTGCGCCACTGCCTCACACCACACACAAATATCAATCCCAGATGGATTGCAGATCCAAACGTGGAAATGAAAACAATAAGGCCTTTAGAGAAAAATAGGACTACATCTTTGTGATCTTAGAATAAAAAGGATTTCTTAAACAGGACACAAAAGATGCTAATCATAATAAAAGAAATATAAATTGGATTGTATTAAAATTAGTAACTTCTGTTTATCAAAATAAACCCCTAAGAGAATGAAAAAGCAAAGTACAGAGTGGGAAAATATATTCACAATATATTTGACAAAGTACTCATACGTCGAATAAAGAACTCCAAAGCAGTATGAAAAAGACTAGCAAGTGAATATAAAAATGGGTAAAAAACTTGAACAGAAACTTGACAAAAAGAGGATATCCTAATGGCTAATAGCCATATGAAAAAGGGCTCAACTTGATGAGTCATCAGGGGGATGTAAATTAAAGCCACATAAAAAGTACCTTCAGTGGTTGTATGGGGTTGGGTGTAGGAGGTGGAATGACTGCAAGTGGGCACTAGGGAACTTTCTGGGGTGATGGAAATGTTCTAAAACTGGACTGTGGTAATGGTTGCACAACTGTATACATTTACTAAAAATAGCCAAACTGCTTACAATGGGTGATTTTTATCGTATGTAAATTATATCTCAGTAAAGCTGTTTTAAAAAAACAAATAGGGGCCGGCCGAGTGGCGTGTTGGTTAAGAGCTGGCTTGGGACGCCAGAGGGCCCCGGTTCGGATCTCACATATGAGGGCCAGTGACACTGCCCTCCACAGCTAAGATGCTGAACAACAGCTCAACCTGGAGCTGGGCTGCCGTTGAGTGGCAGGCGATGGCGTAGACTGCAGCCCCTGCTGCAGTGGGTTGCCATGGGCTACCGTGTGTAGCCAACAGCCAGCGTGAGCGGCCAGCAGTCACCATGAGCGGCCGTCCAGAATCCGGCGACTGATCTGCTTCGCCCGGGAAGAGCGCAATGATGGTGCCTACTTGGGCCAGTGAAGCAACGTCCTCCACAACTAGATTGAAGAACAAAAGGACAGCAACTTGTCTGTTCCCCTTCCCCCAATTCCCCAGTGCTGTTCCCATCCCCCAATTACCCAATAAAAAAATCTTAAAAGAAAACGAAACAAATAAATAAAAAATATATGAATTACCTTTACAAACCTACCAGAATGGCTACATTGGAAGGGATAGGAAGTATCCAGTGCTGGTGAAGCTCTGGACTAACCGGAACTCTCATACACTGCTGATGGGGTGTCAATTGGAGCAACTACTTTGGAAAGCTGTTTAACAGTTACCTACGACGGGCCCCAATGTCTGCCCTGGAACCCAGCAATTCCACCTCTGGGTGTATACCCTACAGAAATGTGTGCCTTTGTTCACCAAAAGACATATACTGAAATGTTCATAGCATCTCTGTTCATAATAGCCCCAATCTGAAAATAACACATTGCTCATCAATGGAAATTAATTGTGGTATATTGACAGAATGGAATGCTACACACCACTGGGAAAGAATAAACTACAACTCTATGCCACATGGATGAATCATACAAACATCAGCTGAGTGAAAGAAGCCGGACACAAAGGAGTATAGACTGTGTGATTTCATTTATGAAGATTTCAAACACAGGGAAAACTTATCTATGGTGTTAGAGGTAACATTAGTGGTTGCCACTGTGGGAGATAGTGCCTGGAAGAGGGGTTTTAGGGGGGCTTCTGGGGTCTGGTAAAGTGCTGTAAGCTTTAAAAAGGAACACTCAGAAAGTAAGAGTTTGGGCCGGCCGAGTGGCGCGTTGGTTAAGAGCTGGCTTGGGACGCTAGCTCTGAACAGCAGGGCCCCGGTTCGGATCCCACATGGGGGCCAGTGACACTGCCCTCTACAGCTAAGATGGTGAACAACAGCTCGACCTGGAGCTGGGTTGCTGTGAGTCACCGGTGATGGCATATGCTGCAGCCCCTGCTGCAGTGGGCTGCCATAAGCTACCGTGTGTGAGGCTGGCAGCCAGCGTGAGTGACTGGCAGCCGGTGTGAGCTGCCAAGAGCCACCATGAGCGGCTGTCCAGAGGCCGACGACCGATCTGCCTCACCTGGGAAGAGCACAATGATAATACCAACATGGGCCAGTGAAGCAATGTCCTCCACAACTAGACTGAAGAACAAAACAACAGCAACTTGTCTGTTCCCCTTCCCCGATTCCCCAGCGCTGTTTCCCTCCCCCAATTCCCCAATAAAATCTTTAAAAAAAGAAAAGAAAAGAAAGAGTTCTTAGAACTTAAAAATATAGCTGTAGAAATTAAAAATTGTATAGTTCATTTGGAAGATAAATCAAGGAACTCTCCAGAAAGTAGAACAAAAAGAGAATGAGCTTAAAAACATGAAAGAAAAGATGAATGTCTAATTTGTTTCTTTGAAGATTCAATCTAGGAGGCTTAATATCTACTAAGTTCCAGAAGAAAAAGGAACATAAAAATGGAGGGGAGGAAATTAATAAAGAAATTATAAAGTGCATTTTTCTAGAAATGGAGGACCCAGGTTCTAATTTGAAAGGGCTCAGCAAGTGTGCAGACCAATCAATGAAGACAGATCCATACTATTGAGAAATTTAGAACACCAAGAGATAAGGGGGACATTTTTAAAGTTTCTTGTCCCTGCCCCCTTCCTCCAAGAAAAAATAAAAGTGTGTGTCACATATGGAAGGACTGGAAATAAAAATGGCATCAGACTTCTCAACAGCAGCATTGGAAACTAGAAGACAGTGGGAAGGTGGCTTCAAAAATTATCAGGAAAATGATTCCAACCTAGAATTCTATACCTAGCCAAACTACAATGTGAGTGAGGGTAGAATAGTGACCTTTTCAGACATGCAGGTATCAAACGAAGTCTCACATATGCTTTTAAGGGAAGCTGTGAAGTATATGCTCCATCGAAATGAGGGGATCAGTCAAGAAAGAGGAACACAAGTGATCCAGGAATCAAGAAGTCCCATATAGGAATCCCCAGAAAGTCGTGAAGGAAAGTCCAAGGACAACAGTCATGCAGTGGATGTAGAGTGCCGCCATTCCATGATCCCAAGAAGCAAATCACACTGACAGATGTCCAATTGTGATCAACCATTTTGAAAGGAGTATTGTGGCTGGGTTGCTCTGTTAGAGGGGCTTAGCTATGAAACACCCCACCTCATCACTGTGAAGACCCCCAATGGCAAGCCGCAGCCACATCCAGAGTGTCCAGAGAGCCTTCTGGGGTCTCTCTTCTAATTGTATAGAGACAATTAATAGAAAAATAAGTTAATAAAAATATAGCAGTTATGAACTATAACAAAAACTTGACCAAGAAAGGAAATATCATTACTCTGTGGCTTAGCTAAGAATACTATTTATATGTGTAATTATTTACAGTCATAATGACGTTTTCACCAAAAACTATAGCACAACTCAATTGGAAAGATGCAAAGATATATGTGTATTGTGTGTGTGTTGGGGGTGTAAAACAGCTAAATCTTCATCTTTCACACAAAGTCAATAGATAATGAGTGAAATAAAAAATACAAGGAACAGAAATATATAANCTCTGGACTAACCGGAACTCTCATACACTGCTGATGGGGTGTCAATTGGAGCAACTACTTTGGAAAGCTGTTTAACAGTTACCTACGACGGGCCCCAATGTCTGCCCTGGAACCCAGCAATTCCACCTCTGGGTGTATACCCTACAGAAATGTGTGCCTTTGTTCACCAAAAGACATATACTGAAATGTTCATAGCATCTCTGTTCATAATAGCCCCAATCTGAAAATAACACATTGCTCATCAATGGAAATTAATTGTGGTATATTGACAGAATGGAATGCTACACACCACTGGGAAAGAATAAACTACAACTCTATGCCACATGGATGAATCATACAAACATCAGCTGAGTGAAAGAAGCCGGACACAAAGGAGTATAGACTGTGTGATTTCATTTATGAAGATTTCAAACACAGGGAAAACTTATCTATGGTGTTAGAGGTAACATTAGTGGTTGCCACTGTGGGAGATAGTGCCTGGAAGAGGGGTTTTAGGGGGGCTTCTGGGGTCTGGTAAAGTGCTGTAAGCTTTAAAAAGGAACACTCAGAAAGTAAGAGTTTGGGCCGGCCGAGTGGCGCGTTGGTTAAGAGCTGGCTTGGGACGCTAGCTCTGAACAGCAGGGCCCCGGTTCGGATCCCACATGGGGGCCAGTGACACTGCCCTCTACAGCTAAGATGGTGAACAACAGCTCGACCTGGAGCTGGGTTGCTGTGAGTCACCGGTGATGGCATATGCTGCAGCCCCTGCTGCAGTGGGCTGCCATAAGCTACCGTGTGTGAGGCTGGCAGCCAGCGTGAGTGACTGGCAGCCGGTGTGAGCTGCCAAGAGCCACCATGAGCGGCTGTCCAGAGGCCGACGACCGATCTGCCTCACCTGGGAAGAGCACAATGATAATACCAACATGGGCCAGTGAAGCAATGTCCTCCACAACTAGACTGAAGAACAAAACAACAGCAACTTGTCTGTT
>NW_017731443.1:2905375-2925623 GCF_001890085.2 Hipposideros armiger
AGCATACAAATCATAATATCTTGCATCAAATAAAAAATAACCAGGCATGAAAACAAGCAGAAAAACACAAGTCACAATGAGGAGATAAATAGTCAATAGAAATAGATCCAGAAATGACATGGATGATAGAATTAGTAGACAAAAACATTGAAAGTTATTTTAAATATATCCTGTAGGTTCAAGAAAGCACAGAAAAGCAGGTGTACGTTAAGGAGAGATATGGAAAATATTAAAAAGGTCAAAATTTAACTTCTAGACATGGGATTGGACATGGCAGAAGAAAAGATTAGTAAATTTAAAAATATAGAACTATCTGAAATGAAACAAAGAAAAATAAGACTAAAAAAAATAAATAACCCAAACTAAATGGCATCAATGAGCTGTGGGATGATAGTTAGCAGTCTAATACTCATGGAATTGAAATGCCATAAAAGGAAAGCAGCCGAAAAAAATTATCTGAAAAAATAATAGCCAGAAAACTTCCAAATTTAATGAAAACAGCTCAGTGAACCCCAAGCATGAGAAATTTGAAGTGAACTGAGGCACAGGATCATCAAATTGTTTAAAACCAGTGATAAAAAGAAAATCATAAACGCAGGCAGAAAAAAAGACACATTACATACAGGTGAATGAAGAATGACAGCACACCCAAAGTTGGAAGCAGTACAAGCCACAAGACTGTGAAGTTAGGGTACTGTAAAAAAAAAAAAAAGAAAGAAAAAAGAAAAAAAACCTGTCTAAAGAGAACTCTACGCCAAGTAAAAATATCTTTCAGAATTACAGGCAAAAGAATGACTCACAGATACTCAAAAGCTAAAAGAATTCATCATCAGAAATGTTAAAGGGAGTCCTGCAGGCAGACAGAGAAGGATATCAGCTGGAAATCTGGATCTAGACACAGGAACAAAGAGCACAGGAAATGGTGGGTGTGTGGGAGTGTATAGAAGACTTTTCCCATATGTTTTAAGTGTCTTAACAGGACACTTGACTGATGGAACTGTTCTGTATCTTGACTGTGTCAGTGTCAACATCTGGGTTGGGATCCTGGTTGGGGAAAACGGGTAAAGGATATCCAGGTCTCCAGGACCTCTGTGTGTTCTTTTGTTTGTTCGCTATTTTTTTCTCTCTCTGTGTTAATTCTTACAACTGTCTGTGGATCTATAGTTATTTTAAAACAAAAAGTTTAATAGAAGATAACTGACTGGTTAAAGCAGAAATAGCAATGACAACTCAACAATTTTACTCCTAGGTATAGACCCAAGAGAAAGGAAAATATATGCCCATGAATATTCACAGCAGCATTATTCATACTAGTCAACAAGTGGGGAATAAAACCAAATGTCTATTAACTGATATAAATGAAATATGGCAGGTCTAGACAACGGAATATTACTCAGCCATAAAAAGGAAGGAAGCATTGAGCCACGCTACAACATGAACGAACCTTGAAAACATAATACTATGTGAAAAAGCCAATCACAAAAAGCCACATAATGTATGATTCCATTCATGTGAAATGTGCAGAATAGGCAAAGCTATAGAGACAGAAAGGAGATTAGTAGTTGCCTGGGGCTGAAGGGAGTCAAGGATAAATGGGGAGTGACTGCTAATGGGTCTGAGATTTCTTTTGGGGGTGATGGAAATATTCTAAAATTGATTGGGGTGATGGTTGCACAACTCTGTGAACATACTAAAAACCACTGAGTTGTACACTTCAAATGGGCAAATTATATGACATAGGNTTCTCTCTCTGTGTTAATTCTTACAACTGTCTGTGGATCTATAGTTATTTTAAAACAAAAAGTTTAATAGAAGATAACTGACTGGTTAAAGCAGAAATAGCAATGACAACTCAACAATTTTACTCCTAGGTATAGACCCAAGAGAAAGGAAAATATATGCCCATGAATATTCACAGCAGCATTATTCATACTAGTCAACAAGTGGGGAATAAAACCAAATGTCTATTAACTGATATAAATGAAATATGGCAGGTCTAGACAACGGAATATTACTCAGCCATAAAAAGGAAGGAAGCATTGAGCCACGCTACAACATGAACGAACCTTGAAAACATAATACTATGTGAAAAAGCCAATCACAAAAAGCCACATAATGTATGATTCCATTCATGTGAAATGTGCAGAATAGGCAAAGCTATAGAGACAGAAAGGAGATTAGTAGTTGCCTGGGGCTGAAGGGAGTCAAGGATAAATGGGGAGTGACTGCTAATGGGTCTGAGATTTCTTTTGGGGGTGATGGAAATATTCTAAAATTGATTGGGGTGATGGTTGCACAACTCTGTGAACATACTAAAAACCACTGAGTTGTACACTTCAAATGGGCAAATTATATGACATAGGAATTATTTCTCCATGTGCCATAATAATAATAATAACAGCAACAAGTTGTATGACACTGTATTGTGGGCTTTCACGTACGGAGAAGTGAAATGTGTGATAACAGGAGGGGAAATGGAAGTATCGTGAGGTTCTTAGAAGACACGGGAAGTGCTATAATATTACTGGGTGGTAACAGAATATGTGTGCTATAACCCCCAAAACAACAACTTAAAAAAAAAAGCAGCATAGCTAATAAGCTAATATAAAGGAGATAAAATGGAATCATGAAAACTACTCCATCCAAAAGAAGGCAGAAAAGGCAAGAGAAGGGAACAAGAAAGTCCCCAGGAGGGGAAGGGGACGTGGAAAGGAGGCAGGTGTGGGTGGAAAGGAGTGGGCGGGATGCAGAGAGGCGTTCAGGATTAGATCAGGCTGGGCCTCAGAGAATCGCAGCTGGGGCCATAGGCAGCCACAGAAGCCTTTTAAGCGGGAGTGACATGACGTAATGTGCGTTTGCAAAAATTCATTCCAGTGCTGAGTGGAGGTGGGGGAGTCCCAGAGAGGAGAAAGGTCCATTATGAGGGGCTGCAGTAACCTGCATGAGAGAGATGGATGGCTGGACAGAGAGAGGAGTTGGTGGTTTGGGATATTAGTTCAAGGGAGGATCAACAGGACACAATGAGGGATGGGGTGGGCGGGAAAGGGACGGACCCAGAATGCTATAAGTCTGGGACTTTGCGATGAACCCATGAGTGCGGGGAGGAGACGCTGGGCAGCCTGGGAACCCAGAGTCCTGCTGCTGGCAGAAGCCTGAGGTGTTTATTAGATACCTGAGCAGAGACAGTTGGACACACGAGTCTAGAGCTCAGGGGAGAGATGTCTGGGCTGGAGATTATAAACTTGGGAGCTACAAAGAGCAAAAAAGGGTGAAAAGGAGGGGGCTGGGTTGGAGCCCTGGGGCTTGCCAATGCCCAGTGGCCTGGAGACAGGAAAGAGACCCGAGGAGCCTGCAGGGCAGCTGGAGACACTGAGTGTGTGTGGGTCACAAATGGCTGAGTAAGAAGTGAGCAGGGGACAGATAGCATGGAGGGCATGGGCACCTGAGCAGGTGTGCTTCCTCATGGGGATGAGACAGAAGACACCAGGAGGGATTTGGCTGAGGAGGGACAAGTCAGGGAGCAGGAAAGGCTGGGGAAAAGGAGGCTGGAATTCGGGGAGAAAGGACACTAGACCCCAAGTGTTCTGTAGACAATGGCAGCAGTTAAAGTTTTGCAGAGAAAGGGGGGCAGGGGGAGTGCATGTGGGGTTCTGGCGGTCTTTCAGAGGGATGCATGGAGCTTGTCGGTTGCCAGTGGGGACGGTAGGCTGGGAGGAGATGCACACTGGCACCTGCCCATAAAGCCCAGCCCCTCACCTACCCCTGCTCCCTGCAGGTCCCAGTGCCAACCCCTCCAAGAAGCCTTCCCAGAGCCCAGGTGCTGGGTATTATCGCCCACCTGAGCAGGCTTCCCAGGGGCACTCACCACTGTCTACACTGAATGTGGTCATTATCTCCCTGATGCCCTTGGCATCGGCCTGAGCCCAGCACTGTGCTGGTGGAGCTAATACACAGATATGGACGGAGAGACAGATCCCCACAAGTCTCTAACATTCCCAGAGCCAGATCCCTGGCCCTAGGTCCCCATGTCCCATTGACCCGGACCCCCACCTCGCCCTGACCCGGCCCACCTTGGGATCCAGGTCGAAGAAGCTGTAGTACTTGAAGCGCAGCCAGAGCGTGTCCCCGGCCTTGATGCCCTGCTGCATGAGGCACCGCGACGAGTCCAGCCACCTGGGCCACAGCACAGGCAGGGGTCAGGGCTGAGCCAGGTATAGGGCAAGGGTGGGGTGCAGGGCTGGGCAGGGGACTTGGGGGCAAGCACACACGTATAGGGAAGGCCTGGAAACAGGAGGCATAGATTTGGGGTGAGCAGGACACGGGAGGGCACGAGCCCTGGGAGTGGGGGCCCATACACAAGGGGATGCGGCCCCGGGTGCAAACCCGGCAGTCACTGCACCTGCTGTGGAGCTGGGTCTTGTCCAACAGGGAGCTGGGCCGAGGCAGGCGCTGGAGCAGGAGGGGGTCCGGTGGCGGCTGTGGCCGGCTCAGCATGTGGTAGCAGGCCTCGGTCTGGGCGCTGTCTGAGAAGTGGGCCGGCATCCCCCGGAACAACGCAGGTGCCATGCCTGGAGTGCAGGTCAGGGTCAACCAGGCCTGGCCTCCCAGCCCCCAGCTTCATGGGTCCCTGCGTCCAGCCCCTGGCTGGCCAAGCCTGTGCTCACCCCCAGCCAGGACGACCTTGGTCAAGTCATACACCTCCTCCTCTGGCTCCTTCTCCTTCTTCTTCTTTTCCTTCTTCTCAGGAGCTCGGAGCAGAGACAGCTCCTCAGGGTGCCGGATACCTGAGGGGAGCTGGGCCTCAGTGGGGGGCCAGGTCCTGCCCTGTGCCCTCCTGCCCCACCCATGGGCGGGCACTTTGGGGCAGGTCATCGCCCTGCAGGCAGGATGGGGGACAGGGTAGCAAGGACAGCATGACAATAGCTGGGCCTGTAAACGGAGGGGACCAAGCCCCTTGCAGGAGGGCAGAGTGGGGCTCATCTGGGGACTCACTGAGGAGGCGGCAGATGGCAGCCACAGCCTGGAAGAGAGGCTGGGAGAAGCTGGCTTGGAGGCGCACGGCGCGGCGATTAGGCAGCCTCAGGATGACCAGCCGGTGCTGGGGCCCGAAGAAGAGGCGGGCGTCGGCCAAGATCCCGTACTTGTCCAGCGTCCAGTGGGTCTGCAACAGCCATTGTCTTTTCTGTTCCCACCAAATGGCGTGGTCTGACCAGTCCTGCTTGCGATCTGCGGGGCCGTGGAAGAGGGGGGCGGGCGCATATCAGATTTTGAGGGCCCTGCCCCCAACACTGAGCACAAGCCTAGGATTCAGAGGCCTGTGGTGAATTCTCCTCCCCTGCCCAAGCCAAAAGCAAGGCCAGGCTGGGCTGGCGTGAGGACCAAGGTCATAGCAGAATGTCTCTTTGCTGGCTAACCCTGATCATTCTTCTGGGCTCAGGTGCTACCTCACTTCCTAGGGAGCCCCTAACACAGAATCCGGATGCCCCCATCTTAGTGCCCCACCTTATGCACTCCAGCCCGTTGGGCTCCCCCATGCAGCCCCTTCTGCCTTCTCCCACCATTTCTGGCCTTTCCTTGGCATTCCTGGGAGCTCGGGTGCAGAGGCTATGGCAGGGCCTGGGGCTGTGCCTAGCAGGCAGCAGCAGGCACTCTGTAAATATTTAGTGGTTCCTAGTTTTGTGACCTTGGCCAAGCCCTTAACCTCTCTGTGCCTTAGTTTTCTAATTCATGAGATGTGACTAGTCATCACTCTGGCCCCATGGACACTGAATGATGCCTGCTACGTGGTAGGTGCACAGTGTTTGTGACACACTCATGTAGGCACGTTAACATGCAAGCGAACATTCAGTTAGAAACGTGAATCCTTTCCTTGTCATGCAGCTAGTGGTGGGTGACACATGGTGTACTTTCCCCCTCCCTCTAGGAGCATGAACTGGTACAAGGTGAGCATGAAGACCAAGACTGAGCACAGCCCTCCAGAGTGTGCAAAGCCTTTCCTTGCGAGGGGTCCAATTCCCCATCTCCTGACACCCTCCCTAATGTCACCAGTGCTGCTTAATGAAGAAAACCTCCACCTGGATTTGTCAGCCCCCTTGGGGGGCGTTTGAGCCCCACCCCCACCCCCCATACTCTGTTCCTGGCTTTCTGGCACCCACACCCCTCTCCTCTTGACCCTTTGCCCGTTTTGTCCTCCTTGGCCCCTCTCCTCCTGGCCTGCCCCTGTCCTGTCCCGGTTCAGTCTGGGACCCTGTTCTTCCTCCTCAGCCATGGCTTCCTCCTTGTGGGGGTCGGGGGGGTGTCTCACCTAGTCTATGGTTTCATCTTCCTGTGGCAAGCCAGCCTGAACCTGCAAGCCACTGGCCAAGGAGCACGTTCACTGGCTTTAATCTTTCCAGAAACCTTGTTCACCAAGCCATGTGCCCAGCTCGGGAACTAGAAATGCAATGACTCCTAGTCCCAGCCAAGGCGCTCATTTAAACCTTGGTCTGTCTGATATGGACAGGGACGCCCCTGGCAAATTTGTGCCATAGCTGGGGACCGATGACAAAGATTCTCCTATCAGGTCAGGGTGTCATACCTTTCACTTTTAGCTACCACGTTTAATTGATGTCAATCCCACCTCCAAAATCCACCCTCCTGTGCCTCCTCACTGCTGACCCACCGTAGGAGGTCGTGTTCCCTGTCTCCAGCCCACCATCACACAGGGGACCTGCGTAATGTAAGCCCTTGCCTGACAGTGTCCCTTAGGTGCCCTCCACCTCCAGAAGAGTCCAAAGTCCTTACGATGGCCTCCCTAGCCTTGTTTCTTGTCACGCTCCAGCCATCCCCCCACCTGGCCTAGAGGCTCCATTTCAGAGCGCCCCCTGCCCCAACTTCATATTTCGCTTCTCCTTGCTGTGGCCCCGTCTCAAGACTCATTAACTGGCTTCTCGTGGTAAGTGTCCTGGTCCCAGGCTAGGTGTGACCCTCTTCTGGCTCCAGGCCCCCACACGGGCTCCTGTGCTGCACCAGTACTCAGTCCTGTGCCGGCAGCAGAAGAGTTGGTCTCACCTGCCCGGCTGTGCTCTAGGAGGCCAGCAGCTGACATGGGGCCCAGCTCAGCTGAGCGCCAGTAGACATCTGATGCTCTAAGGAATGCGCGTAAGAGGGGAGGAGGACAATGTCCCCATCGCAGGGGACAGGAGCTGAAGGGACTTGTCCTGGAGAGCCCTGCAGTAGGTGGAGGAGTAGTCTGTCTGACTCCGTTTAGGCCTTTTTGCATTGCTGTGTGCCATGCTCTGGGGCCAACCAGGTCTTCACTCACTCTGCCCTGGCTCAGCCAGGCCCTGTCTGAGTCTCGGTGTGACGCCCAGTCTCCTGAGGGACCCTCTGTTCCCCACTTCTGCTTTCACAGCTTCCTTGGGCCCTGCCTTCTGGAAGCTCCCCTCACAACCTCAGCCTTTTGTCCAGGCTGTCGTGGGGCCCTGGCTGGTCCACAAGCCACTGACCTTCCTCCCAGGAGGCACATGATGGGTTGGCTAGGTCTGAGGAAGCCCACCCACCCCCACCTGCAGGCCACCCAAGCTCCTGGCTGGGACTATCATGGGCCTGCCTTCCGGCTCTGGCTATCGGGGTGTGCCTACTGCCCTCCCAGGAAGGGGCAGCCCTCACCCTCGGCAGGGAAAGGCTATGAGAAGCCCCCATGTCACTGGCCCTACTGCTCTCAATGGCTGATAGCACAGGCTCCTCTGCTGTAACTTCCTGTGGGGGCAGGGCCTTCCCACCCAGGCTGGGCCTGACATCAGCCTGCTGAGGGCTTCCGCCTGGGGGAGGAGGTATGGGAGTAGGCTCCCAGTTCCCCAGAAGCCCCCTCTGATCACCCCTCAGACCCCTGGAATGTGGCCTCTTCCTCAGCCTAGGCAAGGCCCCCAGAAGTGAGTAAATGGAGGGCTGTGGCCAGGTCTGCTCCTTGGGGACTTAGCAGAAGCAGCTGGAGTAGGAGGAAAGACAGGGGGAGGGAGGGGAAGTTGGGGAAATGTCTTTTTTGGAACCAGATGATTAAGCTGGTGCCTTAGTCACTGACACCGTTATCGAGAGCTGTGCAGCAGGGACGGCCCGGAAGTGCTAAGGGACTCCAGTTGTAGGCACCCCGTGGTGTTGAGATCAGCAGTAGGGCTGAGGGGCACTCACTGATCTCCTCCACGATCTTTAGGAGCACCCCACCGATGTGTGACTCCCCCGTGACCCGGAGGGTGACTGACTCCGCTTCAGGATTCTCCTCTCCCACGAAAACCCGCAGCTCCCAGGACGAGTCGATGTAGTCCCCGGTGGCCGTCTTCATGCCCGCCATGGCTGTGGCGGCTCTACGGAGAGGGTGAGGAGGAAGTAAAGTGAACAGGGTTCTGGGCCTTCTAGGCTGCCCATGTTCAAGTAAAAGAGGCCCCATGGTGCCCTGGACATGTGAGAGAGCAGAGCAAGCCTGTAGGCCAGTATGCCACAGAAGCATCCCAAGACACAGGGGGCTGAGCTGTTCCAGGCAAACCTCAGCCCTTCTCACTATCAAGTGTGGTTAAGCTGAAAGCACCCTCAGAGACCATGTTGTCCAACCCACTCCCATCTTACAGAGGGGAAGACTGAAGCCCAGTAAGAATAAAGGGCTCACTCAAGATCGCCCAGCTTGATGGCAGAGCTGAGCACCTCTGTCCGCTTTCCAGCCCATAGCTCACCCCAAGCCCGCACTGGCAGCTTCCCACCCTGGAAATGATTGTGAACCCAGGTCAGAAAATGAAATTCCAGTTCTGGCTGAAGCTGAGACCCAAACATCCCAGACCAGCTGAGGCCTCTCCGGGGCATTGGAAAGACCAGGATGTTGCATGGGTTGGGGCATGGGCAGAGGGGCTGCAGGAGGGTGAGGAAGAGAAGGGCCCCAGCTTACCTTGCCTGTAAGGAGTTGGGGCTGCAGGTGGGGGGTTGGAGCGTCAGCCACTCCTGGCTTCAGCCTGAACACCTGCGGGCCACTGGGTGCTTCCTTCTCCCTGCTTTCTCTTTGGCGCTTCCTTCAGAGGGGAGCACTTGCGTCTTATCTTAAGCAGGCGCAGGGCGCAGTGCGGCTCAGCCCCTCCCCAGGGCGGGTTGGTGACTTTGGGTGCAGGAAGCACACTGCCAGCCAGCTGCTGAGGGCTCCGGGGTGGCCCCGCCTTGGTTCCCACTGAGTACAGGAAGCGAGGAGCAGGGCTGGTGGACCTAGCCACAAAAAGGGTCTCTCACTTAGAGGGTAGCTTGGTTCAAATTAGAGAAGCCACCACTTGGTGTTCAGGGCTCGGTAGGAAGCCATCTCCCATCTTCTACCTGTCATGAGGTGGGTGCCTTTGGGCCATGAAATACCACTGGGCTGCCAAGGAGGGCCATGGAGTTGAAAGGTTCGGATCCAGTTTACTTAGGACTTGGCAGGTCAGGCAAGCTCAAGACCTGATGTCTCTTATCACCACAAAGTAGAAATCAGAAGGCCCTGGGAGAAAACTTCCTTCTTTCCTGCCCCCAATAAGGGCCTGTTTCCAAAGCTGTCAACCTTCAAGCTGCCTGGGAAACAACTGAATCAAACGACCCGACCATTCACAACCTGCCTGTCTCACCCCTTCAGGTACTTCAAACCTGCCACCTCCACTGTCCCACCTGCAACGTGCTTCCCTCCTCCGCCTCCCCATCCCATTCCCAGTACCCTAGGCTCACTCCAGTCAAGTGCCTGCTCAAATGTGACCTCAGAGGGTTTCTGGTAGCCCCCCTTTTCCCCCACCCATCCCTGCATTGGGATGTAAGCTTTGGGAGAGCCAGGCGCCTTGTGCCAGCTCCTGGCTCCCAGCAGGAACTTAGCCTTTCCAGAAAAGCAGTTTGGGGCTGGAGAAAACCGAGCCTGAAGAGGCAGGAGCCTGAAGAGACAGTAGTACCAGAATCCCTGTGGTGGCCAGGCTTTCTGAACTGTGCCACCCAGGTGGGGGAGGGGCCTATGGGGATTGGGGGGGAGAGCGCCAGTTTATGCAAAGTCAAGGCAGCAGGAAGTGCAGCCAGCTGCTGGCCTCAGCAGCCTCCTAGCCCACAAAGCTACACACACTCTTGGAGCAAAAGAGGAAGTTTTATTCCTGCCCTAGAAGCCATTCCAGCCCAAGAAGAGGGTTTTAGAAATAGTTTGCTGTGACTGTGAAAGGTGTAATCAATACCTACTCCTTTAAGCCCAGTTGAGGGCATGAGTTCTTTAAAAATAAAACATATAGTAGCTGACAGGTGTGATCGCCCCTAAAGGAAGGCTGAAGCATCTCTTGCAATGGAAATAGTCTGGGTTCTTGGGTAGAACCCAGTGTTCTCTGGGTCCAGCTGGTTTCTGGTTTTGTGATTGGAGTGTGAAAACTGACAGTATGGGAGTCACCTGAATGTTTGTCTGAATCTGGCGCCACTCTGGGTAAAGCCTCCAGTTCCCTTTCAGCTGTTCTTTGAGTGACAGCACCACCTAGTGACCACCTGGGCGAAGCCATGGAACCAAGCCAAACTCACACAGACCCACCCACTTGAAAGAAAGAGGCCCTGGTCCTTAGTTGATTCACATATACACCTGTCCCAATCCAGGATGTGACCCCTGGAGGACAGCCACTTTAAGGTCTTTTGGCAAAAAAAATGACTCAAGGACATCACACAACTATAACCACGCCCATCTGGCTTGTTTTATTGGAGAAAGGGATGTGGAGTTAATAATGTGAAGACAACTGGGACATGAGGCTGGGAAGAACACCCTCCCCTCCTCATACATGCCCACTGCCCCAAATAAAAAAGAACCAACTATAGGAGAGCAGCTGAGACAGCAACTGGGGACAGGGGATGGAGACATGTAACTCAAGGGCAGCCGAAGAGACCATGCATGTGCTGGGAGGGCCCAGAGGCAGCGGCTGTAGAGTAATGCAGGTACAAGTCTCTGTATCTTCCACACAGGTCTGTATAAATATATGGAGATTAAGTTGTTTGCTTTTCCTCCTCCTCTCCCTTCTGCTTGCCGCGGTCCCAGCTCCTCTTTCCACGCGAGGGCAAGGGAAGGGGGCTGATGAGCAAGTCATCACCGAATTGCGATCAGACCCACATCCATCAGCTTCTGGATCTTCTGTGCTATTACAGGATTCTTTAAGTGTCTAATGAAGAAGAGGCAAAGTTATTTGAAATGAGACTGAACCTCTCAGAGCAAACCCCTTAAGGTTAAGAAGTCCTGGCCGAAGTGCAAAGGCCTGCCCTGCCATGCAGGCACAACCTGAACCAGCTCCACTGTGCAGGTCCATGGACACACTGAGACCACTCTCCCAGCCAAGTGTCTAACTGACCACTTAAGCTATCTAACATATAAATAAAGCCCTTCTAGATCATCACCAACTGGCAACCTTCTAAGTTTTAAGTAACAATACTCCACATTGGATACTCCCCCAGGCTGACTACATCCCCACCAACCTCGTGCATTCTCATTACTTTTTCCTTCAAGGCCATCTCCCCCAACTCTACTCACTCGCTCAGTGCTTGAGGGTCCTTCTGCATCTGTTCCAGGATGAGTCGCATGGCTGGGTCACTCATGATCTGCTGCACCTCAGGGTCGGCCATGGCCCGTCGCTTCACATCTTCGGGGCTGTCGTGTCGGTTGTACTGGGCCATCATACAGCGTTGGTAACCATCTGCTGCCTCCTGCACTCCAGCAAAGCCAAAAGGGAAGGGCATTAGCGTAACTTGCCTCATTGCTCCAGCAGGTCCAAGATAACAAAGATAATTGAGAAGGGCTGAGACAGACACAGAGAAACAGGTGACAGGGAAGGACCAGTGAACGAACACTGAAAAGACCCGAAGGAGAAGCGGAGGCGGCAAAGAGCTCCCTGAAGGCCACAAGCAGCCCCACCTTACAGTTGGAGTCCAGCTCTAGTGCCTTCTGATAGACATCCATGGCTTTCGTGTAGTCCTTCATCGCTTCTAGGGCAGCTGCTTTCCGTGTATAACCCTTGACTGCAGACAGAAATGGCAAAGGTGAGGCCTTATCTGAAACACAGCTCTCACGGTAGCTGCTTCCACCTTTGCATGAACACCAACACCCTCACGCCTGCTGATGCTAGCTGCTACATGCTACAGGCTGCAAGGACACAGACCTTGTCCTCTCCTGTCTATCTTCTGGCCAGAGTCAAGGGGCGGGGAGAGGCAGTGAAGAGGCACTTACTGAAGGTTGGCTCTAGCTGGATACATTCCTCACAGTCCTAGGAAAAGGAGGCAAAAGAGAATTAGGCTCACTCCTGTCCATGAGCTACTTCAGGGCAGACTGCTCATCTGTAACAACAACTGGACCCCTCACCCAGAGCCAGTACAGAGTATTCTATCTTTGCCCCCGTGCTCCTGTCAATCCCAGTATCTGGGTGATTTAACAGCAGGTGCATCACAAGGAGGGCAGGTGGGCAGGTTAGACACCACCACGAGGAACAACAAATCCAGATTAGGGACCATCCCATCCAAGTGGCTTGGGTTCTTCAAAAGGTTAACGTTATGAAAAAGATCCAAACGGTGAGGAAACGTGTAGCTTGAGAAACTAGAGGACATGACAACCAGATGAAAATGCATGATGAAATGGGCCTCAGACACTGAAAGCTTTAAAACATATTTTTAGACAAGTGGAGAAATCTGAATATAGACATACAGCAGATGGCATTACAGCCTTAAGTTTTGCTATTATCAGGTACTAATAATATTTTAACTGGATTGGGAGTCATTTCAGGAGATGCATACTCAAGAGTTTAGAGGTCAAGGGCCAAAGTGTATACACTTTCCTTTTACAAATGCTTCAGCAAAAATGTGTCAACACTTATTGCTAAATAGAGGTGGAGAATACACAGGTATTCTGTGTATTTTTGTTTGAAATATCTTCAAAATATAAAATTATGTGGAAAATATAACAGTGTAGTTTGCACAGCTCGGCCTAATTTCAACTCATCCTACCAAGACTCTCTAAGACCAGAAGCAAATCCATTCATTCTTTCCTCCCATTTGCACGACTGGGAAAGTACTGCTCCTCCTCACAGGTGACTGATTATGTTACTCTCTGCTTTGCAAACCAACTTGTTTGACCCTGTACAGTCCTACCAGTAGCAGTGATGTCTCTAGGCCAGACCCAGAAGATAATGGCATCAAAACCAAAACCATCATGGACTCAGGTATTGGTGTCTCTAGATAGATCATTTTGTCACCTTCCCACAAGATGGTCCAGGTTTGTCTCCTAAAGAACGGTTTGAAAAAATAGCCAATAGAGGAACACAGCGGCTCATGCTCAAGAGAACAATGGGGAATAACTCCACAGTGCCGAACATAATCATATTTAACCACAATTGATGTGCCTGAGAACCGCAGACCTGTTTAGCCAAGCTAAACATCAAAAAGTGAGGAAGAACGGTAAAGCTGCTGTGAAAAACAATATGGCAATTAAAAAAAAAAATTTAAACACAGAATTACCCTACGATCCAGCACTTCCATGGTTGAATCTAATACCCGAAAGAATTGAAACTAGGGACTTGAATACAATATTGTACACTCGTGCTCACAGCAGCAAGACTCATAATAGCTAAAAGGTGTAAACCCAATGTATCAATGGATAAACAAAAGGTGGTATGTACATTTAATGAAATAGTATTCAGACTTACTTAAAAAGAAAGGAAATGCTGACATGTTCTGTAACATGAACCTTGAAGACATTATACTAAGTGAAATAAGCCAGACACAAGAGAATATTGTATGGTTCCAGTTATATGAGGCACCTTGAGTGATCAAATTCATATAGACAGAAAGTAGAACACTGATTGCCAGAATCCGAGGGAGAAACTGGGAAGGTCAAGTTCTAGAGGTGGACAGTGGTGATGGCTATACAACAATGTGAATATACTTGATGCCACTGAATTGTACATTTAAAATGTTAAAAAGGCGAAACAAAATGTGAGGAAGAATAATAGGGAGAAAAAAAATCAGAGTCATTGGGGAAGGTTCTGGAAAAGAATCCACTTTCCCAAATACTCCCAACCACTAACAACTCCATGGGCCAGGACCAGGTAGACAGAGGTCCTCTACTTTCCAAACCTCACACATGCACCACCACATTAAACATACAATCAAAGCAAGAACATCAAATTGACGTTGATGGAAACGTGAAGAGAGAAAACACACATTCCTTAGGTACAAGTAACAATAATGGCTGCTCCACATTCCCAGATCCTCCCACCTTGAGCGCCAGCTGAAACTCCAGGAGTTTGGTGTAGCAGGCAGCTCGGTTGCTGTACAGTTTGGCATCTCTTGGGTTCCGTTTGATGGCTTCAGTATAATGCTTCATGGCCTGGGGATAGTCCCCTGGATAAGGGAAAGAGGATTGGTTTTTAAAAAGCAAAGAGCCGCCCTCTCTGACCAGGGCGTATTTACTCTGCAGTCAGCCAAAGCCCAGATAGCACACCTACACTACGCTCATCCCAAAGTGCCCCCGTCCAGGCTGTTGGTACCTTTCTGAAAACATTCATTGCCCTTGTTCTTCTCCTCCAAAGCCAGGTCGGGGTTTATGTAGGCCAGCCGCTCTTGTTCCTTCAGGATTTTCTCTGCCTAAGAAAAAATTGTCTTGGAATAGTCATTTCAACTTTCCCAAACATAAACATTGGGCTTAAAAAGCCTGATTAGGATTTTAATTTTCAAAGAATACTGCCAGCGAGATTTCATTTTTAAGAATTTTATATTCCTCGCTATCAAGGCACACTGTGAAACGGAATGGTATTGACATACACTTGGTACAAATATATGCCCTATAGAAAATGATGCATTTGTCAACAGCGCCAAGTTATTTTCTGACCAATATGTTTGTGAATACAATCACTCCCCTACATAATTTGACAATTGGCAAAATACACAACACTTTGGTTATAAAATAAAGACCTTAAGTGACAATAAGAAGCATTAACACTGTTCGCACATTAACCCTCAATATTAACACATCTAAGGTTGAAGTCTTGGCTGATAAAAAAGGATGGCAAAACAACAACAAAACAAACTGGGTCATTCCCTACGTATCATCAAGTGACAGAGGCAGCATCACATAAAATGACCAAAGATACTACTTAAAAAAATTTAAGGTTCATTATTAAATAATGACTATAATAAATAATAAATTACGAGGTGATAAAACATCCCTTCTTCTTTCCCTACCTACCTGTTGGCATTTCTTGAGCACATCTGGCGTTCGGTGCTCTGCCAGGGATTTGTTGTAGAAATGAATGGCATCCTTGTACTTTTCTTCTTTGAAGTAGGAATTGCCAATTCGAGCGTAAGCTCTGACAAAGACAAAAAGAATAAGAGTTTGCTAAGGGCAGAGCAGAGATAAGGCCAGCCCCTGCAGAGAAAAGCATTTGCAATAAGAGACAAGGCCCCATCAGCACCTGGGCACTGCATCCTTCCCACACCCGTCTTGCCTCCTGCAGCCTCCTTCCTCCTCCCCATGCAGGGAAATTGAAGTCTGGGACACTGAACCCTCCACACCACTCAAGGTACTCCAGAAGGTTGAGCGTACTTGGCAATCTGTCGATAGTCTTCCCGGTTTTCTCGCCCCACTTCAATGGCCTTCTCACAAAGCTCCCGGCATTTACTGTAGTCGCCCTTTTCGAAGTACACAGCTGCCAGGCAGAATGGTTAAGAAGGAAGAGTCAGCTCATGCCTCTCCCCCAGGACCGCCTAACAACTCACTTGCCCCTTGTACTGGGCCTCACCTGCTTGATTGGTCATGTATGTCATGTTAGTAGGGTCCAGGTCCTTGGCTCTGTCATAGTGCTTCAAGGCTGTGTCAAAGTCTTTCTTCTTGTAGGCATCATTCCCCAACTCTTTTTCTTTCAGCGCCTAGATGAGGTTTGAAAGAAGTGAGTGCTGAGCAATTCTAACCCAGATGGCAAGGAGAGCAAGGGCCTGTGATCTGTCACAGGCACCGAACAGCACCGGCAACTAACACTCCATTGAAGCAGATTCTTCACATCTCTAGGGAAGTACCAGCTAAGAGAATGAAAAGTTAATTTCTGCTTCCTCTGAAACTCCCTTTTATAACTACTCTCCTGGGTCTTTGTCAGAAAATAGAGGGCTTCTTCAGGGGAAAGGAAAGCCCTTTAACTTGAATCAACTTCAAAGAGGACAGAATTTTGTACTAGGTTTTATTGTGTGAGGCTGTACCTAGTCATTTCTGTCGTGTGGCTGTCGCAGGGTCTCAGTTGTCAGGGAACAGCAGAGGGGGTGGTGAGAGAATTAGGAGAAGGGGCTGTACTGGTGGTGCAAGTCTTCAGTACAGCTCATTACCGCCCACACCATAGGGCCTTTTTCCAGTTTCAAGACACCCCAACCAACCAACGCTTACCCATTGAAAGGTGCTACATCTGGCCACAATCTGCTGTTCTCATTTACAAGAAGGAAAATAAAACCATTTAGGCACTTGCCTTTTGCTCTGGAAGACACTGTTGCTAAGTGGACAAATGACTTTGAATTACACACATCTAAGTGGATCGCAGAAGCAGAGGCTTAAGGACTGATATAGACAACATTCTCCTGGATCAGGACAAGGACCACTCACAACTTTGCCGGCTTGCCCTGGACAATATCCTTGCTGGCAGAACCACAGCGGCTGTAGGACGATGGAAAGGTAGCTCCCACTGCCCTAAGTGTCTGAGATACGGATTCCTAGGATATGGCTTGTGAAGTGGACCTCTTAACATATTGACCATTTCAAATAATAATAAGCTTAGCACATACTAAGCACTCAAAATTACAGCCATCCAAGGATTATAGAGTTTCCTACCTGACATACCTATTTCTAGTTGACTGGGTTGTTTTACTACGTATGAGATAGTAAGGACAGAAAAAAATCAAGACCTGCTTCTTATTCTCTGGAAGATCCTCTTCCATTGGCTCTGGCTTGGTCTCCTTTTTGGGAGGTGGTGGTGGTGGAGGTGTTGTAACTTCCTCCTCCTCATCCATACTGCCCAGATCGACTCCGAGGAGCACACTGAGAGTAGTCATGACCCTGGGATCTTGCAGTTTCCTAGGATAAAAAAAGAAAAATAGCAATAATTTTTCCTACAACAGATCTTAAACCCACATTTACTGCTAAAGCTCAGACTACCGTATATAAAAGCTTCTCACCCATCAAAAGAATACTGAATTCTACACTTACTCATGAGTTATAACTGGGGACTACTCAACCCTTCAAAAATCCATCTAAAATGAGGTAACAGAGGTCAGATTTATTTCTTGTAGCCACCAGATACACAGAAAAATGGGTTATATGTATACGTGATCTGCTCTCAGGAGCTAGAGGGATTCAGATAGACACAGACACCAGTGCAAGATTTAAAGACCTCCTTACACCTGATATTCTTTTTAACCTTGAGTTTCCACTCTCATATACCCACCGAGACAGCAGGGCCTGTGTGTATGCAAAGAGTAGGATTGGTGCCAGATCAGAACAGAGTACAGTGAAGAGCCGTGTGAGGGTTAGAACGAACATTCCAGATTACTCTCCTAAACACTTTCTGGAAATAAAAACAAACCAACAAACTCCTACTGCTCTTTGGAGGAAAAGCAAAGGCAGAAACCTTGCAGTCTGACCGAGGAAACGCCCTGCCGTAGGATCCCAGGGAGAAAGCACGATGTTCACGTCCATTTCCAGAGACAAACTGCTGCCTTGAGACTTACGTGCCCAGGTCAGACGGCTTATTTCGTAGTTGCTCTATCAGTTCTCGGTAGGCAGGATCACTGAGCAGCGTCCTTGTCCTGGGATCACTCTCCAACTTCTGATACAGATTGGGCATGTTGAAAGGGTTCATGAATTTTCTCTCTGTTCCGAAGAAAGTAAAGTGCATCACTAGGAAGTAGGCTCACTCAAGTTACTATGCCCCCAGAGCCTAACAAACTGACCCTTCTAAGGGGGAAAAAAAGCCTCAAAATTAACCCCATGTAAAAAATTAACAAAAAGAAGAAAAACAACAATGAACATGGTACCCACCTGCCAATCGGGCCTCCATATTCTGTAAACCTTCTTTAAGCTGAGGATTATTTGCTTCATGCTTTAGACCCTCCTCATAGGTTTGCTTGGCTTCTTCAAATCGGTTTAAGAACTCAAGAGCTGCTGCTTTTCGCGAATAGCCCTTATAGCAACAAAGAAAGACACAAAACACAATGAAGTCATGCCCCGCATAACATTTTGGTCAACGACAAACTGCATATACGACAATGGTCCCATTAAGATTATAATGAAGTTGAAAAATTCCTACCACCTAGTGCCATTGTAGGACAATGCTATACTATTAAATAAATTTAGTGTAGCTTAAGTGTACTTACTAAGTTTCTAGTAGTTTACAGTAAGGTCCTAGGCCTTTACATCCACTCACCCAGAGCAACTTTCAGTCCTGCAAGTTCCCTTCATAGTTAAGTACCCTATACAGATGGTACTATTTTTTATCTTTTATACAGTGTTCTGTTATCTTTTTCTATGTGTAGATACACAAGTACTTACCATTGTGTTAGTTGCCTACAGTACTTAGTATAATAACATGCTATACAGGTTAACAGCCCAGGAGCAGACTATCCCATACAGCCTAGGTGTGTAGCAGGCTGTACTGCCTAGGTTTGTGTAAGCGCACTCTGTGATGATGTTTGCACGACGACGACAAAATCACCTAACTACTCATTTCTCAGAACGTGCCCTGTTGTTAGGCCACGTGTGACTATAAAGGGTACCTAGAGGTCAATCCAGAAGATGAACTCAATGGGCATTCATGTGAAGGCCAAAAAAAAAAAAAACAGGAAGAGGAGCAGGAATATAATGCCAAAATTGATACTTTAAGAATCCAGTTAAATATCAAAGAGGCATACCCTCCCCATCCCAATTCATTTCATAATCAAGTATTGTCCGTTTCCTGAGCAGCATTTTCTTTCTCAGTAGTTCAAAAAACAAGATTCATCTTAACAACTGATGGTTCCTCAGAATAATAGCATATTCTGAGGAATATACTCAAACAGCGAGGAGGACTGGGTGGACAATAAACTACTAGTCTACTGCAGGGGTAGGCAAACCTTTGAGATGGAAGAGCTGCCAGGGGTCAGCCAACTGTGGCTCGCGAGCCACATGCAGCTCTTTGGGTATGTACATGCGGCTCTTAAGTAAAATTGAAAATGAAAATAAAACTATCATAGTTTCATTTATAAAATTTTAAAGGATATTATTCACATAATGGTGATTATGTAAAAATATATTTATGGCTTTCGAATAATTTTTAAATTGTGGTGAGGGACAGGATTGGCTCTTCCAGGGGTCGGCAAACTTTTGCAACAGAACGTATCCAAAGAGCCACATGTGGCTCGCGAGCTGCTGTTCACCGACTCCTGGTCTATTGGAATAGGCAACCAGCCAGGTCAGGAGGCCCAATCTTAAGAACTGCACACCAAAAGGCATTTTCTTGCAAGTCTGAAGAACCCCAACTTACCTTGCCCCAGTCAGGCTTTAAGTCAACAGTTTTGCAACCATCCTCATAAGCCTTCTGGTAGTCTCCTTTCTTGGCATAGGCTGCTGAGCGATTGCTGTAGAGGACATGGTTGCGGGGATCTAACTTAATTGCTTCAGAGTAGCACTGTAACGCATCGTCGATGTTGCCAGCACTCAGGGCCTTATTACCCTTCTCTTTTAGCTCATTTACCTAAGGAAAAAAGGAGCCAATCTAGTTTATTTCCACAATATACTTATTCAGTCCCAACTTTTTAGGTGATGCTTCCTCTTTGCTGCAGTTATCAACGAATAGGTTACTTTACAGATCAGAAGAGAGAAATCATAGATTAATTCATTTACATTTCCCACACCTTGGGGAACCAGCAAGGACAAAGCAAAATAACCAGGCAGAAGAAGCCTGATACTATCCTTTCCACTGGCTCCCGTGTGGATTAGTAAGAACCCCAGCTACTCCTCCAGATGTCCACATTGAGCTGATGAAACCACTCTAGAGCACACTCATGAGTTCCTGTCATAGCAAAATAAATTCATAAGTTTCCAAAGAGTCCAAACAATAAATTGAGCACAGGCCTGATCACCCCCTACAGGAAGAGGCCATCAGGAAGGAAGCAGAGCAAGTGTGCACTAAAGGCTTTAGGATGGCCTCCTCAGGAGCAGCAAGATGCTCTTCCGGGGGGCCGAGTGGCGCGATGGTTAAGAACT